>NC_142724.1:6515151-6666666 GCF_055471065.1 Atractosteus spatula
ATTGAAAACCACCCTGGGGATGAGGAGCACAAGACTTGTAGAGTCCCGAAGGCAATCTGAGGTGATTTTCAGACTGCGATTTCAAGTATTAAGGCAGGGTCATGCAGGCCTACCATTTTGGTGGCTTCTCAGCGTACAGGACAGATGTGGGATGAATGTGCAGCTCACGGTCATCTCGAAGAGTCCTAAACAAGAACCAGATATCTCAAGTCACACTCTGCTGCTGCCAACAAGATTAAAAACAGATGTACTGTGATGAGATGTAATATGAGAGAGTGAAAGAAAATTCTGCACAAAAATCATAACTCGTCTTTAAAAATATTTTTTATCAGTTTTAGTGAATGCTGAGCTTTAAACATGTTTCTTATGGAGGAAATTGCACAGTAAAAACAACTTAAGCAACATTCATCGAAGGTAATGCTAAATTTACTCCTTCCTTAAAGCTTGTTCTAATGGCAGAAATTCTCTCTACGTACCTTGTATACTATGTGCTATACTACATTAAACTCATCTCACCTGTAGGAGCCTGAATGATGAAGTCTGGCTGCATTTGCAAAGAACCCAGAGACAATGCATTTCAGGATAACATCAGGATCTCCTGGACAGTAGATACAGCAACATATCACAAACATGTCCTATATTTGCCACAGTTCTATAGCTCATGAAGTAACACCAAGGAACAACAGGAAAGAGGTAAACAGTACCCCCTACTGGTGACAGAGAAAATCTGTCTCTCATAATCATACAAGCAATGTAACAAAGGTTGTTTTCTTACACTGGTTGAAATATAAAAAAATACACCTGGAGATAATTAATTCAGCTTCCTCATAGTTAGACTTCACAACCAGTAACAACCCTTTCTAAATCTGAACATGCACAGGACACACAAATAATATTATTCTCTTTTGGTAGAAGAAGGAGTTCACACAATTCATTTGTAGTGTGTATATAGAGAGTTAATTTTCTATAAACGTGAAGAAGCTGTAGAGTGTCTGCCATGGACAACAGGAATGCATGCTCTCTAGGCATCACACATAATTGTATTTTGTTATTTGTTAACATAGCTCCAGTACGTGATAAGATACATACACAGCACAGGCCCATAATATGGATATGGAAAGACAACTGTACTTGAACACATAAGCAATAAATCAGGACTCTCTTCTGTTATCTAGGACATTACCATTCCTCACAGACAAACCTTCACTGGAGGTTCTGGGTACTTTGAACTTGGTCATCAGCCGTCTGAGTTGTTCCCTCACTGTTACTGCACGCAGAAGCCCCTTGTAGTTAAGGAAGTGCTCTTGGCACCATTGAGAGCTCTTCTGATGCTAAGAATAATATGAAAATGAGTATTAATAGCAGAGCCACTGGGAACTTGGGATTTCAAATGAAATCATATAGCAATAATGGGGTGGAAAACTAGTTTTGATTATGAGTACGCTTAACTAATGTTGCAAAGAGAGCCAGATTGGATAAAACTGGTAAGAGTACTTTCAGAAGAATCTACACTGACATTGGTACCAGATTTAATTTACCTGCAAATACATTTAGCTATAAAACCCAACTAAACATCCTTGCTCTTCAGCTTTTGTGGCGAGTTGCACAGTTGAGTACTTTAGGTAAATACCTTTTCTTCCATGGCAAAAATGCCAATACTTTAATATGCTCTGCCCTGTGGTCTAAAACACCAATACCTACCTACCAGGACAATATCTACAATGCGCCATCTTTTAGTATTCACAAGAGCATCCTGATGAAGTGAGGGAGAGTGAAAGTGTTAAAAGATGAGGTGGGTACATACTTTAATAAAGGCTTCATACACATTGAGTATGGTGAGGTGGTCGCCTTCAGCTACTGCAAACTTCCTGTGCTCCCTAGCCTGAAGTGGAGAAAGACAAATTAAGCATGCAAATTTCACATTATGAAATGAGAAATTTCCAAACTTGCTCTACAACAGTAACAATGCAGACAGTGGAATTTCATTTTCAAAGCATGGAGTGACCTCCATTTTCACAGAATGCACAACTTATCTGCTACAGGTAAAGGACTAGGATACAGAGTGCAATGGCAATGTCCACAAATTAAGAGCCATCGATTAAACACTCTTAAGTGGTTTGGAGTGACAATGGTAAAAAAATCTCAAACTTAAGAACAGTAGTTTGTAGTACCTGCATTTTAGCTTTTTTTCCCCACATTTTCATGTGCATCCCTTTTGAATTATTCTACTTTGAGTGGTGTATCCATACATTCCTTTTCAATGCAGTTCACGGGGAAATGCAGTGAGGAAATAAATTAGGATCACACAGGGCTTTGAAGCCCATTACTAACAGAAGGCTTTTTACTTCAAGAGAAGGGATGTCTTCCTTATAATCCCCAAGCAGGGCAGTCCCAGTCCATATGGAACAATGCACAGGTTGGTTCGAGTATGCTGTAACCGTACTAGGAGGCTCCCTAAATTGAACTGTACAAGCAATATGCAATCTCAGAATGTGGGTCAGCCTGGTTTATGAGTCACAACTATTCTCCATGGGGACAAACCCATTAGCTTATGCTGAAATGGTTTTCAATGGGAGCTCTATTCAGGTACACTGTATCCACTACGAACAAATGTTTAACCATGAGAAAACGTGAAACAAGTAAGGCATACATAGGGAACAAGGTGAGGATTCAAACTAAGAGTCAGCTGTTTTGGCCTGAACTCTTTGCCATGGGTATAAATGCACACATCCTCTTACATTTCCTCATCTATTTCTTGGAATATGTATCCAACATGGAAAATAATTGCAGCTGAAACAACAATATTGCAATCACTGAGTGTACACATACAGAAAAGACAATGTGAAACAGCAGGACATGAAATAACAGGTGAATGCTGATGATATAACTGATATAAGTGACATGTAGAAGTGACAGGTGGAACAGAAAGAAGACTTAAAAAAAGTGCTTGCCTTTTTTTAGTTCAGAGTGAGGAAGAGGGGGAGAGCTGCTGAAACAGGAGAATGTAAAGAAGTAGTATGCATCAGACTGTACTAAAGGGGGAGTCTTGATTTAATGCTTCTTCCCAGCAGAAAAGGAAATACTTTCAATGCAAAACTCCATGCGACTGTTCAACTATTTAACTTTCGAAGGACAGCACAGCGATTTCATCTTCAGAAGCCTACCAATGCCTCTGAAAAAATGGGTTTGTGCTTTTCAGTTAACTGGTGTATCAAAGCTTTCATTTAATACAGTCCTTTGCCTAATTGAAAAGCTTCTATTTCTAATACTTCTGTAATACTGTCAACTTGTGAAATTCTCTTGCATGTAATATTCCTAGGATTACTGGGAATTTTAATGGAAGAATAATATTGACGTGTCCTGTACATGTCCAATTTACATGCACAGGACACACCAGTATTCCTTGTATTACAAAGTGATTTTTTTAAATTCATCTGACCATTGTAAGCACTCCAAACTTTGTTATCAAAAGTTCAGTTTCCCATTGGGCACACTGATGACAAAAGCAATGTGAATTTAGGCTGATGATCCCTTTCAGATGGCTTAATATTTTCAGATGGACTGAAAATTATGTTAAACCATCCACATGAAAGTTTTCATATCCTTTCAAACAGCTTTCCTGACATCCACAGCGGCCCATTCTTGTCACATAACCTGAATCCACGATTTCTGCCTGTTGGGATACTTAGAAGGTCCAAGTATTCCAGATGAACCAAGCATTCCTCTAATGCAAGCACTGGGTAGACAAGCAGCAACTGAACAAGGAGTTAGTTTAACTTACACTAATACACTAATGGAATTCATTTAAACGTGGGAAACAGAGGAGGACATTTGAGCAGAAGAGAGACACGCCACATGTTTGAAGTGGGAGTTTCCTATGTTTAAAGATAATTTGCAAACTAAATTGGTGCATCTTAAAGTCTAATGGATAGAGGAAGAAAGACATCCTTTCTACCCTATACTGTATATGAAACCAAAGTGAAAGCAAATGGTGAACTGAACTGAATTCCTTCCTATGTTGCATGATGCACTGCTTGGTTTCTGGAATTGGGTGAACACTGTTGATTATATGCATAAATCCAGAGGATGAAAAACCTACATCACAGGTATATCAGCATTGCACATGGTAGATTCAAATGTATATTATCCTGTAACACATACAAATTATTTGTGATTCAGCCTGTTGTGCACACGGTGGTAATATGAGCATGGCAGGACTTACGGCTGCCTTCTTCTGGTTGGGAGGACTCAGGAACACATTCTGGATCTGCATCATGGCAGCAATGGTCACTATCTCTTTAGAGCAGCCAAAATTCCCTGTACCGAACATCCAAAAAGTCAGCCTTAGAAGTAATTACAAAGTAAAAACATTTTTGAAATTCAGTACCTATAAAAACAGGACCATAGGGAACACCTCATGGTACACACCCAAAGGCAATAACTTCATCAGTGACTAACAGAAGTGGACCAGTACAATTTTAGCATACAAGACTGCCAACACACCCAGAGCTGTGACATCCTTTAGTCTTAACCTTTACTGTGGGAATGGTCTACAGTTTTCACAATACAGATTTTTAAATAACCCAGCTAATCTTTTGTGTTTAGAGATCACAATACACGACTGTTGTAAAAGATTCTGTGGGAATTGTATAACTATTTGTGATAAACCTACGTTTAGATAGTGTTCCCTACTGTATTTCTAATAAAGACTCTGCCTCTGGAAATCTCAGTCTAGAAGACGGCGGCTTACCAGGGCTCATAGCATATTTTTACTCTTACCTGACTCCAGCAGCATCTTGGCAAACATGGGGCTGAGGGGGAACTCTGCCATGCGGACTCCCATAGGCTCAGTGAGTCGCCCATACTGGTCTAACCCTGGAGCAGGGACAGGAACAGGTCAACTCCACCACTGACTATGATTTTGTGCTCAAAAAGGTAAAGAGGCAATTGTTTCCTAAGACAAAGTATTATGCTAATGGATTAGAATTCAAATAATAAAGGGCTAGTTTCACATGTCACTGATAAACCACACAAACGCCAATGGTACTTACTGCAACTTAAAGAGATCCTCATACTTTCTTAACTAAAGGGGATAACCTCAATGCAAGAAAAATAATGTGTAACGCAGCTGTCTCTACTTACCACCAAGAGCGTAAAGGAGCTCTAAGGCCTGAACCATAGACTGGGCTGGAGGAGGCTGGCAGAGAAAAGAGTTTTGTTTTCATGTTAGTTATCAATTCATTTCAGGCTTTCAATATCATTGACTTTGTGACACAGGTTACCCATTTCCCACCCCAAAAGTAGAATCAGAGTCAGTGAGCAAATTCACTGCAGCAAAATGGAGAAAAAGCAGTTTATCTGGAGAACTAAGGGGCCTGTGGTTTGCAACAGTGACTCACGGAGAGGAAGTTAAATCTCAGGACGTTGTCTATGCCCAAGGCCTTCAGCTGCAGGATCACTGGGGACAGGTTTGTGCGCTGCATCTCTGGCACTGTCGCTGGGGGCAACTCTTCATAGTCTTCCTCTGCACAGGGAATAGTGTGAGGATCAGGGAAAAGGGAAGGAGACCTGCACCCTTGAGAAGGCAATGGAAAAACATACCCGGGTCTTCCTTACCTGTGTAGAGCCGGAAACATTTTCCTGACCTGTTTCGCCCCCCCCGTCCTGCTCTCTGGGTAGCCGAGGCCTTCGAGATGGGGGTCACCACCAAGGACTCAATGGCTGTTTTGGGGTTGTAGGCCCTCAGTTTCACAAACGCGCAGTCAATCACAAAAACTATCCCATTAATGGTGATGGAGGTCTCTGCAATGTTGGTAGCAACCACCACCTGTCACAGAACAAAAATAAAGCACAATTAAAAAAATGATCATTCTTTACATTTCTATAGTGCTTTTCAGCACTTTTCAGCACTATACAACAGGCTTCCTCCAGCACTGAAGTGCAGCCCCCACCTGGGTGACATGCAACAGCTATCCTGCCCCAGCAGCCCCACTGCACAGCAGAGCAGCTGAAGCGAGAGACAGCTTCCCAAATCCAATTAAGGGGGAACTTTAGGAAGGCCAGAGTGTGAAAGCCCAGAGCCAAAAATCCAAAATATTCTGAGCAGAAGTGGGATCTTTAATGTCCAAACAATCAAGTCCTTCTCCTCCAACACAGTATTCTCTTGCCAGGAATGAAGAAATATGGAGACGTAAAATATGGAAAATAAAATTAACCCAGCATAAATGTATTGTTTCTGTTCTGACTGCCACATTAAAAACATACTCATCTTTTCACATTGGAATACTAAGAATCTCTATCAAATGTCATACAGTATATGCATCACAAAGACAAAAAATATCCTGGCTTATTATGACATAATGTCAATAGGTGATTGAGTAAATAAAAATAATTTTACAATTTGCTCATTTTCTAAGAACCACTGATGTTGTTTGGCCAATCATTAAGAAATAAAGTAAAAGTTGTTTTTTTAACCCAGAATGCACAGAAGAAATTCACCTTTCGCACAGAAGGGGGCGCTCGTTCGAAAACCTTCATTTGCTCCTGGTAGGGCAAGCCTGCATACATGGGTAGCACTCGGAGGTGTTTCTTCATCCCAAAGCGCGACAGGGCCCGGGCCTGCTCTACCAGCAGAGAAACCACCCTCTCCACCTCCTCCTGCCAACACAAGACAGCTCAAAGGTTTGTCCAAATAGGGAACCACGTGGGCTGCAACATCACAAAAATCTAAGGAAATGAAAAACACAAAAGCCCCTGCAACTGAGAACAACCTCAGCAAAGCCAAGAAGTGCGTTATTCCAGTAGCATGGTATGAGTCTTCAATTCATCCTCCTCTTTTGTTGAGCCAACTCACACAGCCAAGGGACAAATGCACAACAGCAGAACACCAGATCTTTGCGGTTGGGGGGGAGTCAATGCTCTTGGGACACATGAGGGTAGATGTTATAATAAACACAACTGACACCTGAGGTGCACTACAGAGAAGAGGATGCCCCCCTGACCCCACCACTCAAGATACCTTTGGGAACATAATTTCAGCTCTCTGCAAGTTCAGTTTAGTTAATTTGTCATATGCACAAGTGCAATGAAATGCGTATTTGCATGTATGCTCCAACACAGCACAAGCTGTGTGCAAAAGAAAACATCAGTCTGAGTCAGTGAGAGACAGAACTGAATAATCTGACAGCCTGCGGGAAGAAGCTGTCTCTGAATCTTGAGGTTTGTGCCTTTATGCTCCTATAACGAAAAGTGAGAAATCAGGATAATTGTTATCCTTGTAATGTTTGTAATGTAATTTCATACAAGCAGTTTATATACCTGACCGGTGAGGAAAGCAAGAACATCTCCATCTCCCTCTGTTTCGTGAATCTTCAGCACTGTCTCCACTGTAGCTTTCACATAGTCAGGGACAGGGCTGGAAATAGCGGGAACAAAGTGTAAAATCACACCTTAAACTGCAAGGGTTACATGCAACGCAACACGCTAGAAACACAGAGAAATGGTAAAAGACTGGATGAATAAAATAAAATAGATCCATCTTTGTGTAAAGTGTGTCAGTGTTCTGCTTCACTTTACAAGACCCTGTTTAATAAGTGAGCCTATAAAAAGAGGAGAGCTCCATAAAATAAGAACTGGTTGTTTTTTTCTTCCTTAATTGGAATCACTATTTTGTTTTCCATTCCTACACGTACTGGACCTGTCGATGGCTTTTTTTTTTAAGGATCAGCTCTCCAGCAACAACTCCCATATTGCACTGGGCAGAATGCGACAGGCTCACATTTAGAATTCCGAGAATTCCAACATGCCCACCCGTAGGCATTAGCTGCCGGAGCGCCGGACAGGAAAGGTCGTGAAAACTGGTGAAGCAATGTGTCTCTCATGGCAGCAGCCCTCAGCAAGCTGCAGCAGACAGAGAGCCAACAGAGTCCTGGCAGTGTAGTCGCAGTGCTGCCCTGGCAGAGACAAACTGAGCTTTTATCACCGACACTGAAAAATGAAGGTTCTGTATCGCACAGCAAATTACACACATCGCATTTATCTCAAAAGTTCTTTGTGAAAAATACAGAAATATCGTAAACAGGGTGTTGACACAGTTCCGGGAAACAAAACAAGTTCATTATCTTTGGAATAAGTGTTGAGATGGCAGATAATTTTCACTGTCACAGGGACGCTGTGAGACTGCAGTGTCAGGAAGATGACAAGGAATGGGTCCTTGTAACGTGTAGTAATACAAACGAATATGAGCTCGCATTGGTTACAGGTTTACCTCACTGTGTAAAAAATGTCCACTGGATACGTCCTCCCTTCTACTGTAAGAATCCTGCAGGTGTCTTTATTGGGGTCTCCAGACTCATTCAAGTTAAAGAATTCTTGAAATTTCTAAAGACAAAAAAGCACTGTTTTGAAATGCATACAGTAATAGCTTCAGACAGAATTTCATCTCTACACTCGCAAAATCATTTACTTATGTGGCTAAAGAATGGTTTATGCAACACTAAACTTATATTTTATAATGTTTTTTATCTTAATTTCAAGAACCCTAAAGCGTTTTACATATAATTGAGTTATTCACACTTTTTTATGTTGTTTTGTCTGAAGTCAAAGGCAAACAATTCAGATCCTGGAAATGTGACCGTGGGCTGAGCACTAAAACCTGTTCAAACCTGGCTTAAACTGAGATGATTCATGAGAAGACAGGGATAATAAATCAAAACTGACATTCTAAATATACATAGACCCACAACATTTTATCAAGACCTGCTGGAATACATGTTTCTGTTACCTTTCCACCTTCATTCATCTCAAATTCCCCCTCTAAATTACCTTGGCGTCTAGAGTAGCTGAAGCAATTATCAGTCGGAGATCTCTGCGTTTCTTCTGAATCTGATGAAGGTTTCAAAAAAGGATCTTTAATCCTCAAGTAAGGCAAAAATTAATCCACAGAATTAACACACTACAGTAGCTGCTTTCACCATAAGCACAAGGCAAGATATTATTCACCCGTAGGCACTAGAAATATACAGATCACCACCTCACAGCTACATAAAAAAATACCTTCACTAGACTTCTACTTAATATTCTTAACAATTGTCTTTTTTCCTAAATGTTCACACCTACAAAAATAAAAAGGAGGAATATTACTCCTTTATTTTAAATCTACTTTAAAGATTCATCATAAGAATATGGCCCTTTGTCTAAATTGACTTTGGTCATTCAAAATGTGAAAAAAAAAAAATACAACCAGACACTAATAATACAATCACATTTCAGAATTGACTGAAAAATGATCCACTCTGTGACAGATTCCCCAGAAAAGAAGCTTTCTTTAAAAACCAAATGAAGTAATACAGTGACCTTCTTGAGCAGGCCGATTGCGATGTCTGTGTAGAGTGTTCTCTCGTGAGCCTCATCCAGCATCAGCACACTGCAAAGAGGACAGGAGAACATTAGCTCACATCTGGTACAGGATTAAAACAAATACATCACACTGCCAGAACAAACAGCCTCTTTCTCTACTGCTGAAGACCCCAGTTTTTGTGAAGAGGATTAAAATTAAAAAATCTTTTGAATGGGTTGCTCAGAATGAATGAGAAAAGAACAGACAGTCATACTGGAGATTCAGTTTCAGAAAGGAAAAGCTGATATGGAGTTTATGTTGTTGTACAGACGTTGCCTTATACACCACAGCAACAATAACAGCAAAACCAACTGTGTTGTTCAAAATCTGGCATATAAACTTGGCTCTGATCATTATAATTAAAATTCTGCAACCTGGAAGGAGAAATCTACTAGTGATGTTATGACATATTCTGGGAAATCTTAACTGTGCTTTTGGTTTAGAAGACATCACTTAATGTCTTTTTAATGGTGGTCCTCTGCTATATTGTAATAACAAAAATGAAAAAATATGAATGCACAAGAACATAGCAGAACTGCGATTATGGGGAAAAACAGTCTCAATGTTATGAACAGATTTAGGTATGGCAACCTCAGCTGCCACTTCTACTAAATATATCCGGTATGTATCAATCAATCAAACTACTGTTGATATTATAGGTCTAATCTGTTTTTTAGTGTGAATATACCTCAATTTGACATTTCATTTACATTGGAATGAGATGCACACTGATAATGTCACACGTGTTCCTAGACTAAACCACAAACAGGGTTTGTGTATTTTTGAGTATTCAGGGTATAGCCTTTGGACAGTACCTGTACTTTTTTAGCAGTGGATCCGCCATCATCTCTCTGACCAGCATTCCATCTGTAAGAAACTGAAACACCACAAACAACACAGGACATTACAAAGTCCCTGCAAGAAGCAGCTGAGCTTAAAAATACATTCACATTTGTTTAAGTATGCAGCTGCAACAGCTTGCAGTGTTTTTCCTGTAAACGAACAAGTAAAAGTTAATTCCACATTGAAAAGTAAGAAGACGTTTTAGCTGTTGAGCCTCCTTCGGGAGTTATGAGTTGAGAGAGAGTGAGGTGGCGAGAATATAAAGCACAGCACAATGCAACATGGAGTTAGAGAGAACGGGCTCACAGGTGAGAAAGTGTGTCAAAACGAAAAGGGGATGGGTGTAAAAAGCCGAAATCTGAAACTAATGGAGGGGTTTTGAAAAGAAACGAGTCAGTCTTTGAGAGAGAAGGGGGAGTTCAATGCTGATGACACTTTTTCTCATGCTTGGAATTAACCTTTACTTGGTTCTCTAAATTGATCATTTACAATTTCAGTGCTTATTCTTAGTGGGGTCACAGAAAACCCACGAACCCCAAGTTGACCAGTAGTCAATGTCTGTTGTACTGATAATTCCTCAATCTCACAAGATTTTCAGGTTAATAATTTGAGGCATTGGATCTAGCAAAGGAAAATGGATTACTCCTGGTTTCTTCCACTGTATGTCTTAGTCATTAAAAAAAGCAAAAACCGCTGACCATGATTACTCCTTGAAATACTTGGCCATTCCCAAGATCGCATCTGCATGTCTCGTACCTTTATGCGCGTGGCATGGGGGTCCGAGCAGTCGTCGAATCGGATCGTGTAGCCCACCTCATGACCCAGCAATGCCCCCCGTTCCTCAGCCACTCGACTGGCCACCTGATCGGAAGGAAAGAAGAGGGGACAGGCGGATCTATCTTGCATTTGGCTGTTTCAACAAAGTGACTGCAGCACAATCAACAGTCTAAGTGCCCCTCGTCACAGCCACAAAGCATGAATGTGGGAGTCTCTCACCGAAGTTGCTGCAACTCTTCGAGGCTGGGTCACCCCGATCACCTTGCCCTCTGCTGCCCATCCAGCCTCCAGAAGGTACTGAAGCAGAGACAACAAGATACTGCTGTTCAGTATTACTGTCTTGAAAGTATTTAAGAAAAGTTTCTAACCACGCAGTCTAATCTTGATCCAATACGAAACCACCTCAAAACACATCTTCATGCCATTTTCCAGGTTAATAAATATTTATTACCATTGCTGCTTAATATGATCTCACTATGTAATTAGGTAGCAAACTGTAATGCTGTTGTGTGAACAAAAAAATAATCAGAGACGGACACAATGTAAAGTGTGAAGGACATTTTTGGCAATGATATAAATACAAAGCAGGAATGAGAGCTGCGCTGAGCACCTAATGGAACACCAACCTGAGGGATCTGGGTGCTCTTCCCAGAGCCTGTCTCACCCACAGTCACCACAGTCTGATAGTTCTCCACCAGGTAAAGGATGTGATTTCTGTGCTGGATTTAAAAGGCAACACAACAGGACTTTACAATAACACATGCACATCTATATTCAGAAAAACAGACTTCTAAATTACGGCACACAACATACGCACACTATTTTTTTTTTCCAATGTAATAGTATGTTTCTTTCATGCGCCATCTAAAATCCCTTCATTAATGTCATTTCACTCTTCAAAGTTCTATAGCTGCCATTTTGATACTTCGCACTCTGCAAGGGATGGTCCATCCTACTCCTTGAGAGGCACAATCTAGCAAGCATTATGGATCCCCCTATATGCATTCGCAGCAATTTGTTCAATTACCTCGACAGTAGCTCAACCAGACCCTTTAGAAACACAGCATGTGGGACTGATCTCTGAATTAGGTAAGTGAACTGCTTAAGGTATCACAGTGAAATGGTTCCAGTGCTTTAGAGGTTGATAACATGAGGGTAAAGCAGAAAGTCTTACAGACCACAAGTGTTCATCGCTGCTCTTTACTATGGAAGGATACCTTGAATACTGGAAGCTTCTGCCTCTGCTTCTCAATGGACAAGGAGGAGAGAGGATTATATATGACCGGAGAACCGCCGATCTCTGAGGACAACTCACGCTCCTCTCCTACTCCAGGGGCCTCTAATCCTACAAGACAGATCAGAGGCAGAAAGAAGTAATGAAAATAACTTCTTTTTAAAATAGTATCAATATGCTTTAAGTTAATGGGGGTCCAATTTTGCAAAGACAGTCTCTACAGGTTGTCACTCCAATTAAGTTCTTCATGATCTAAATTAGAAGTCAGTTTGACATCTTTTCCCATCTCTTCAGGTGCTGGTGCATTAAAGATAGACTGGACAGCCCTGTTTAAATATCTGCTCATAAATTGAAGGACCCATACATAACTTTTGGAAAAACTAAAAATAACTAAGGGGCACTATGTTGTTGTTGTTGTTTTTAACCTGTTGGGTTTCTTTTCATATTTCATACTTTGTCAAAACCATTCCTTCTTTCCGTGTTAATATTAACAGCAATATATTTCCTAAAGCATATCATTCTTAAAGCAGGCAAAAAAAAATCATAAATAGTAACATACTAATTACATAACAAAACCCCTCAAACTGGATTTATTACCCAATAAAACCACCGGCATCATTAATTTTAGTGCAGTATCTGGTGCAACCGATTACATGTGGTGCTGCACCTTATAAACATATAGGTTCCAATAATCCGAGGACAGTACATTTGTGGCGTTGTTTGTTCTATTTTGACAAATGTGTCCCATTCTTCTCTTGTGACAAACAACTTAGAAAAAAATCCCGTGGCCTTTTTTCTCATGCAAACCAATAGGAGCTGGGTCTTCTCAGCTATATCAGCAAAACGGGTAAGGATCCCTACAACAAATGACATTTAATCATGTAAAATCTTAAATGCCATCTGTCTATTCAGCAGCCATACCGTTCTGTCTTTGTTGTGTGGTTCGTAATACGCACACGTTCTCTGTAGCTAGCCAACTACTGAACCGTAGCGCTTCTCAGATCTAGAAAAATCCATTTAAAGTCACTAGTAATAAGCACGATGATTTTTTTTAAACAGACAAGAAGAGGAAGAGGGGAAACATTAAAATAGGCGTATAAAGCAGAGACGTGTCGTAAACAAATATATAAACAATGAGTTTCGAATGAGATTTTTGCCGGCGTGATGTTACTTTATAGAACAGCAAGCAATACAACTGGACATTAAACCAAAATAAATTATGTAGTTACAAATGTCAGGACACAAAATAATGCAAATATATTTATGTTACTAATAACACCGATATCTATTCTCACCAGGCTTCCAGAATTTCATCATGGGCAGGGGCGCCGCCATTTCGGGTCATAAGTCACAACTACAAAACTTTATTTAAATCTCAATACAGAGAACACTCGTAAGAATCACTAAGAGAGCCTGCGCTTGGTTAAGGTTTATAAATGCATACCCAAAATACGTCTTTCAAGGTTTTGCTTTAAACTTTAGACTTTAGACTTTTTCGGTGTTTCTTCCTTTTTCAATACTTTTTTTGCGCGGCAGTGGTACACCTTCCATTGAATCATATTTTGTAAGGTGGTTTGAGTGCAAATGGAAATTTGTTTAACATTTTAAAGACAATCAATATCCATAAACATCTGAGCCTCCTTGATGTGAATAATACTAAGATATGACACGTGCCAACAAGTTAACTATCTATGACATTAACCAGTGGTTTTAATCTATGTTAAATCACTGTTCTATGATCTATGGTTTTTATTTTGTAAGGCACGTTTTCCTTTTCTTTCCCTACCGTGACACACTGTTGCCAAACGCGTAACTGTGGGATACCATCGCGACAAGACCTCCCCAGCATGACATGATAGGAACCCCATGTATATCGCATCTATATCGCGGCAGTGTATATCACGACTAGCGACTTGCTTCCATGCCACCCTGGCACTGCTGTTGCAACAAAGGTCTCATATCAGGACATGATATACCAGATAGGACTTATCACGATATATGGAGTTTGTGTCGCCACATGAGGTCATACTTTCAGGGTATGTCCTATCGCAACATATGGACTCCATGTCTCAACATGGGGGCGGGGCTTTTTGCCGGGGTATATCATATCGCGATATGCGGGCTTCATGTCACGACATGGGGGCGGGGCGTTTTTGCCGGGGTATATCATATCGCGATATATGGACTTCATGTCGCGACATGGGCGTGACATTTTTGACATATCGCGATATGCGGGCTTCATGTCGCGACATGGGGGCGGGGCGTTTTTGCCGAGGTATATCATATCGCGATATACGGACTTCATGTCGCGACATGGGCGTGACTTTTTTTGACATATCGCGATATGCGGGCTTCATGTCGCGACATGGGGGCGGGGCGTTTTTGCCGAGGTATATCATATCGCGATATACGGACTTCATGTCGCGACATGGGCGTGACATTTTTGTCATATCGCGATATGTGGGCTTCATGTCGCGACATGGGGGCGGGGCATTTTTGCCAGGGTATGTCATATCGCGATATATGGACTCAATGTCGTGGCAGTGGCGACATGACAATGATGCGCCAGTCGCAATGGGTATCGCGATGTGATCGTGATGCGCGCACTCCTATCGTGACATGCTATTGGGAGTCGTGAACGCCCTGTGGATGCCATGACATTCTTTGTCTGCTATTACCTCAGTGCGACTTCTCTTAGATCGATCAGTAATTGGAAATCAATGGATGTGTTACTGTATATCCAGCATCCAGATACAGCACACACGGTACACACAGAACTTCCGCTGTGGCGCTTTACCCAATCAGTGTCGATTCTCACTCTTCACCCAATCGCGGCCCGAACACTGTTCGGGGGTTTAGCCAATCACGGGGCTGAGAGCTGTTCAAGCTAGCAGCGCCAGGTGGCTTGTTTACTGTCAATGAGAATCTATTTTTTAAATGCTTTACTTATTTGCAAAATAACTACATCGGCTTATTTTTTTAACGTCTTTATTGATTCACAATGTCCCGTACTCTTCGAAATAAATACATTTTTATTTGCAATATAACTGCTTTCTGTAATGAATTCATGGCATTTGAACAATTTTAATCAGATATTTAAGGCAGGGGAAACACTTTCTGCTTCGTACTTCAAAAATGAATAGAAATGTAAAGTCTGTGATCATTATATTATTGTGCTCGTGCTTTCAATTTATTTTGTATTGTTAAATTATATCGATCTTGAAACTAATACCTAAAAATGTGAATATGGACTCTCGTGTTGTACCAGCGGTAATTTGGAAACTAGCAATACATTTTCGAGAACATGGTTAAAAAATTAAAAGAAAATACCTAACCCAATGAACAAACATAGTAGCTCTTCCCTAAATGCAAGACTGTTTTATTCGTGTAAAGGCTGCAAAGTCTGGGGTCGACTGATCAAAAGATCACAACTGAAAGATCTGGTGGTCGTGACTTTGCTGTTATGTACGATCAGACAGACTCGGAAAACAAATTGCCCCCATTGTTTTCATCACAATCAGGAGTTCAAGTACCGAGTTTGTTGGTAACTATAAACTTCCTTGTAGATAGTTACGTGATTTCCCGTAAAAACAAGGCGCTATATCTCGGAGACGAAAGCAGCACAAACGCTACTTACAGCGACACAAACGCACCACTAAAGATTGCGGTGAGTTTCGTCGTTTGTGCTGTTCGACGGGCGGGTGGGCAAATTCATGGAGTAGGACAAGCAAACATGTCTGGGTCATAACATTGCAGACTGCAGAAGACTCGACTTCACCTGAGGAGGGCTGGTGTGTCCTCAGGCTGTATTCTACACCAAGAACTGGCCGGAAACACAAACATACTGTGAGCTCATCGCTTCATGTTTGCGCATAAGACCCCTGTAAATACAAACACACGGATAATGACAGTTTATCAAATAATTCAGATATATGTTCACATTTCGTTTATGTGAAAATAAAAAACGTTTCCAATATTTCCGCGGTCCGCAGGTGTGAGACGGTGGACTTTCCAGTGTTGCTTCTCGGATGTGTTATTTACTACCCGCGACAACCTTGTACATAGTGCTGTTTTTAACTTAAATACGAAACTTGCCAAGGCGTGGAAAAAAATTGATTACAAGAATTTGTAACTCACAAATAATGTATATTCAGGACAAATACAAATCTTTTTCCCAAGAAATCAGGGAGAATGTCCCTGACCCCCTGGATCCCAGAAGCACAGTCTGCACCTGGTCTTTCCTGGAATGAGAGACCCCTAAGGAAAACCATGTTGCTAATTTAATTGGTGTTAATAGGTGGTGCTCTTCTCTGGACCAGTGTCCAAACTAATTCCCCAGTACAGCAACAGAGGACACTGTGCTGTAGGAGGTGTTATCCTTCAAATAAGAAGTTAAAGTGAGGTCAAGACATTAAAAGATTTCTTGGCACTGTTAGTGAGTAGAGGTGTTTAACCCAACATTCAATTTGGAATTGCGCATTTCACGCAATTAAAGATTCCACCTTAATCCATCCATTTTCTAACCACTTTGTTCTTTTCAGGGTCATGGGTTAGCTAAGGCCTATCCCAGCAAGCAATGGGTGCAAGGCAGGGTACACCCTGGATCGAACACCAGTCCATCGCAGGGTAGACACACAGGCCTGCACGCACTCACACCAGGGCCAATTTTTCCAAAAGCCAATTAACCTACCAGCATGTTTTTGGACTGTGAGAGTAAACTGGAGCACCCAGAGGAAACCCACACAAAAACTGATCCACCACAATTAATTTGTAAAATTGCAGATCTGCTGTGGAGCAGGACTACTGGAACAGAATGATTGCCGTGTCTCACCCAGTTGAATGCTGTACTTCAATGATGCAAGTCCCTTCCTATATACAGTATGAAGGGCTTAAGGATCTTCTGGGATTAAATATAATAAAGAAATTCAAGGAACTGTTATTTCTGAATATGGACTTGGTGGCCGTGTAGGTTGCAGTCTGTTTGTTGCTGTTCTGATCGTCTTTATTTCAAAATTAAATCATTAATGTTTTTAGGTGAGATGGAATATTAAAACATTCAGACAAATAGGACAACTGCATATTCAGAAGAAACACAATTACATTTATTTAATGAGATCACACCAAAAATCCATGTCCCTGTAGACTATAATTCCATTACATGTAAAAAATACCTAAAACTACACATACGTATATCCGAAAACAAAAGAGAGAAGTAAAGTTAAAAGTACATTAATTTCAAGCACCTAATATAACAAATGAAAGCAGTGTGTTGTGTAGTGTATTGTTCACTACAATTGTGCTGTCTGACACTGTGAATATATTGGGTTTTGTATATAAAAATAGAAGCTGTATACACCTGGGTACCTGTCTCAGCCCCGATTTAAAATCCTGCAGAGGATAAGACCTGCAGATTCAACACACAGACAATTATATTTAGGTTCTCACCACCAAATACATACAGCCCATGACACATGATAGTTATAAACTCTTATAACCATATACAACCATTGTGAGTAGTATTGAAGAATACTAAAAAAGTCAAACCTGAAACACTACCACTGCAAGTGGTTTTCTTATCTTGTAATTAGAGTTAAAAGGAAAAGTAGACACTCTGTAAGTGTTGGAGCAAATTTTTTGGCAGTTGCAAAACATTCTTAGTTTTCAGTGTTACAAGGCAAGTACAGTACTTGTAAACATTGTAGATAACACACTCCTAAATTTACTGAACACAATGTAGTGGGGGTGGTCTGTTTTTTAGGTTTAATGTCTGCAATTCAACATAACTCAGGTACAACATTACTCTCTTCCCATGTGATAAAAGATGAGTCCTTTACATCTGTGTCCCAATATTTGTAATTTAGTATGAACACATACTCTTTGATAGCTCTCATACCCTTCCACAAATCTGTCAGTAGTGTTGTTACTCAAGTACAATCAGTCTTTTTCCATTTACTTTAAGCACCTTGATCGTGTTAATGGACCCAAGCGGACCGTCTCCCTCAGTACCAGCTGGTGGCGGCCGCACTGCTCCTGTGTCTTCCTGAGCTTGTAGGCGCCAGGGTTCAAGGCCAGGTTGGTGAGGTCCACCAGCTCCCTCCGCTGGGACAAGAGAGCTACCATGTGGTCCAGCTTGGAGCGGATAGTGGAGTAGTGGTACTGCCGCTCCTTGGTCAGTTTGTTGAAGCAGTCTCGCAGAGAGCCGTCAGGGGACGGAGGCGAGTGTTTGACGGGGGACCGTCTGTAGCCCTTGGGTTGCTCCCTGGGAGGAGTGGAAGGCTGGGAACCAGATCCAGAAGAAAAAGAGCCCTTGCTATCCGTTTGGGTGGCACAAGCTGAGAAAGTAGGTGCTTCTTCTTGATTGGCTAGATCAGTCTGCATGCTGCTTTCCGCCACAGGAATGAAGGTTTGTGTGGAGGCATGGCAGGTCACAGGGACACAAGGTTCTCCAGCTGCTGCCACCTTGGCAGAAGAAGGCACAGCAACATCTACACCTGTCAGAGCATTCGCAGCAGCAATAACATCCTCCATGTGGTTTTCCTCCATCCAGTCATCTCCAATGGTGGACATTTCTGACACTCTGCTGCCTTGGGGGGACAGCTCTCCAGCATCATCTTCATCATCTCCAGGCAGCACAGACACTACTGGAGCTTTGCTTGGTGTGCTGGAAAACTGGCTGGTCCTAGGAGGCTCCTGAGCAGGAGGTACCTTGAGAAGGACGTGGTCATAGATCCCACTGCTCCTGCGACTGGGGGCAAGCTTGGGACTGATGGGTTTAGACTCGGCGTAGAGGACCCGGAACTCTTCGTCAAAGCTCTCGGAGATCTGGCCTGACAGTTCGATCAAGTTGCTGCTGTTAAGCTTCCCATCCGTCCAATCAAACCTAAGAAAAGAAAGTAATACAAACAAGAAAAAAACAATGTTAGTTATCTCTAAACAATCCCTATTCTCCCCATGACAAAGCAAGACCCCACTACAGAAATGTGAATCTATTCAACTGAAACAATTAAACATTTTCCAACAGAGCCACTCTACTAAAGCACAGACAACAAGAAAATAAACTTATAATTACCTGTATGAACCTGTTGCCACCCTGTTTCCATCAATCAACATGAACCTCTCATGAACTTTTCCAACAATCTTTGCACCAGACCGCATATAGAACGTAGCTCCAGTGATGGTTCGTACCCTCATATGCTGTAATATATAATGAAAATAAAAAATCCCGGAAACATGGATAACTTGTTCTTTCATTTACAAACTGTAACATTTCCTTGGACAATATTTTGTTATAAAAGTTATGACTCACACTTCATAAAAATCTCCCAACTGGCCGGTCAACTTTCCAGAACATATTTTTAATTTAATCATTAATGCCTTGTCAAAAGCCAAAGTTGATGCAAAAATGAAATAAAATGATTTGAATGCTAAACTTGTCCTTGATCATTAATCTATTCAGTATCAATAAGTCACTCTTCCTGACACTCTGGAACATATCCCAGAACCACAGGATGCACAGAGTAAATGAAAGCTCATAAGTGCTCTTCCAAATGGGAAGTGGAATGCCAGGCCACAGAAATAGAAACAATTTAGAGTTGTCCGTCATCCCAAGACAGCACGTCTCCAGAAAGTGGGTGGACAGCCACTGAAGATCTACACAGGCATTGGGAGTATCCTTTCACGGGGCGGTGCGGTGGCTCTGTGGCTAAGGATCTGCACCTGTGGCTGGAAGGTTGCCGGTTCAAATCCCGCAGCCGGCAGAGGAATCCTACTCCGTTGGGCCCCTGAGCAAGGCCCTTAACCCCAGCTGCTCCAGAGGTGCCATAAAAATGGTTGACCCTGTGCTCTGACCCCAAGCTTCTCTCCCTCTCCCTCTGTGTTTCTCATGGAGAGCAAGTGGGGGTATGCAAAAAGACAAATTCACAGTTTCTTACAAGAAACTGTGTATGGCCAATAAAGTGATCTTATCATGCTCATGCTGTAAGCTAGCTCAGGTTCACAGTGAGCTGGGACCTAAGCAGGTAGAGACAGAGGGCAAGGATAGGACACCAGCACACATTCCTTCAAACATCTGCAGCTAGGGTTGGCAACCTTGCATTACTGACACACAGAGGGATTTTTAATGGCCTGTGTGATGAAAGAGGCATGTGAAATATAAAGCCACAAAGAAAGACAATAAAAACTATGCTTGACTGTTCTACAACACACTACTTAATGACATGACTCTTTGGAGTAGAAAAAACAATTCACCTGGTTTATTTACTGCTTTATTTTTAGCAGGGCTCATCTTTTGAATTCACAGGAAAGCCTGCGATCTGTGCCGCTGATAACATTTTTCACATTTAAGTTTGAAGTCAAACATTTTGCTCGTTGGCTAAGCTGTAGGAACGTTATGGCACACTTTGTGGACTGTCCTGATGCAATCAAGATCTTTTTGTCAGGAAAAGGTCAAATCAACCCCGAACTACACAATGAAAATGTGTTGCAAAACTAATGTTTCTAGCCGACAAGCTGACATGAGTAAACATACCCTCAGGGTAATGATCAAACTGTTTATAAAACTGCCAAAATTGCCATTTATTTTCCTCAGGACATTACTTTCGTCCATGAATACATGAACCCTAGACATAAATAAATACTAGATCATACATAACCCTTTACAGGCATGATATGAAGTATCCCATCAACTAATTTCAAAACAAAAAATTTGACCTAATAAAGTCTTGCTACAAAGAGCTTCAAGAATCTCCTCATCTGTAAGAAGAAGCTAGGAGTATGATCAGGGCACACACATTTCCACTTGTTGTTCTCTTGAGCGCAGACAGCAACACCAGTGCCCATCACAGCCTTGATTCTCAGCGTTACACAGAGGTAAAACAAGAGCTCGTACTTGGAGATCCTCCAGTTGGATGTCCAAGTTCTTGCACATCTGCAGGAAGGAAGACACACAGGACTGATCCAACAGGATGTAGACAGGAACCTGACGCTTGACGCAGGCCTCCTGGACGTCTCTGAATATGTCCACATCCGTGAAAGAGTCTGTTACTAAGGCAATGACCTGAAATGCCAAGGAAAAGAGTATGGTTTTAGGCTTTGCAAATCGAGATGCCCGACACTGTAAAAACTGTAAAATGGTCTGCTTATAATACACTAATCAGACATTTGTCTTGCTCATCTTACATTAAGCTACATCTAGAGATGAGCCACTGTGAAATGAGGTTATGATCCTGGCCACTGTAAAGAGACCTGAAGAAAATATTATGAATGTGTCCATTGGGGGAAATCAGTTTAAAATGAATAAATTGATTAACAGTGAAAATATAATAGTCCAAGTCTACATCAATAGCCGACAGAGCACATACATCATGTTATTTACATTGGATGTCCAGGACCAGAGGTTATCTGAAGAAAAAAACCACACATCAGCAGAATGAGCATAGCTCACCGTCTTCATGAAAACGATCTGAATGCTCAGAGGTCATTCAGGGTTAACATGTTGACAGCTAAGTGTCTGGGGCTCAGAGAATATCCGAGAGGGGGCAGAGAGAGTGGTGGAGTGGCTTATGCAGCAATAAATGTCTTGTTGACATTCACAGACCTGACGGTGGACAACATTTGTGTGAACTTGGAGTAACATGTCGCTCTAGCTGTTGTGTTGCTCAAGGTAACTGCCACCAGGAAGTTCACCACCTGGCAACAGCTGCACAGGACAGATGGCAGAACATCCTACAGCCACCTGGCCAGGTCAGTGTATGAGCGCTCCCAGGACTGGGATAAATCTCAGGAGGTCATACTGGATACATTCTTTGAAATGTTTCATTATTTCATTCCAGAAGTGAAAATGCATATTTGGATTCTTTGGATTGTATTTGCATGGACATGCTCTAAAATTTCATTTGACATTTGTCTAAATATGTTGATTAAATCGATTAGAACCAATTGTCTCATTTCTTCTGTGCATCAATATAGCCTCCATGCCTCAACTTGCTTACAGAGCTGGAGTACAATTTAGTCAAATATAAAATACCAAATACTAATACTTAAAATATTTTACACAAACCTGAAACTTCCCTCTGTCTTCTTTTATATTCTGAAAATGTTTAGATTTGAATCTCGGCACAGACAAATCCCATTGAAAGGCAGACTTCCCTCTAGTCTAGTTGTGACATTTTTAATTTACTAGTAAAGCACCTGCAAGTAGTGTCCTGTCCATAGTATGTTTAGACTTAACATATTTGCAAGTGGAAAAAAAATCTCTATCATTTCTGGGGAGTGTTCAGCATGTTGGAACATTTTACTCTTAGCAAATAACTTCTACAAGAATTTCCAGTCTACTAGTGTTAATATTTTATACCCTTCTGGAAATTTGTTCACTTACTGTACATTCCAGAGAAAAGAGGGAAAAGAATGCATAATTGACCAAAGACAACTCCTAAAAATTCCAAACGTGAACGTGCTGCAATTTCTGACTTGTCCTAAAATAATACTGAAATACAAATCATCCATGTATGAAAGACGACCTTGACTATAACTGCCTAAGACCCTGTGGGCTTTTCATGTTACAGTGCCCTGGGCTGGTAATTGACAATCCAGGTGTATAGAGTGATGGGAACACATTCTGTCTGATGAGCAATTGTGATTCATATGGCAGTGAACATGAGGCATGGCACAAATATGTTCAAACATGTCTATATTCCCTTCCTGTCATTTTTTTCAGTCCCTCTTTTTATAAACCCTTGCATTTACATCTTAAACGCTATACAAAGAGTGTGAGCAATTAAAGTCCTTTAAATATGTCACTCACCTACTGCATGATTGTTTGTACACACGACTTAATAGCACTGAAACTTTTTAGGAATATTTTTTCCACAGATTTTAACAACGAGAATCTAATAGAATGAATAAAAGGTGGGAAAAAAAAAACAAAATAGGAATGCTGGTGTATCAGTACAAATAAAGCTTCTCAAGAGTTTGTTGCTGCCAATTTACCAATACTTCAGCACAGAAGTGTAGAAACTGGGGTTTTTTTCAAGCTGGCTCCCAAATAGTCATGTCATCTGAGCAGAACACGTGTGGTTTTTACCTATGGAGACATCTGAAAGATCATGTATTGACTGGTATATAGGACTGTTAAAATCTTATAATCATGTTCCATGGTTATATGAATGGTAAAAATGCACATTGTCTAGGTTTCTGGACAACAACTCCACTGGTAATACCATATTCCTTAAAAATAAAATCAAAAGCAAAAAGGTCAAATCAAAATAATCAGAACGTGTTGACAATCATTGTTGTGCCTGATTCCGCGGGATTATTCTACAGGGAACGCTGGGTGTCATCAATTCAAATTTCAATGTCCCGCTGTCAGTTCTTAAAATCAATGACTTTAAATGCGCTTTATTGACCCATGCTGTTAAGGCCTCTTCTCCCATCACCATAATCGAGATGCTTGTAACCCGGCACTAATTAAAGTACAGGCCAACTCTTAAGCACATCACCTCTACACGAGGCGCTACGTGATTTATGAAAAATATATCGCGACGATAATGGAGTATTATCACTTCAAACAACGCACAGACAAAATTGCTGCGGCTCATCAAGTGAGAAAGGATTTAAATTTTCCACTGCTCGTGCGTCTTAACGAGATTTGTTCCTCCAGTGACTACAGGTATTTTGTGAGCTGTAACAGAATATTTAACGTACATTTCTAGGTGAGTGCTAGGGTGTGGGTTTGTCCTCCTTGCCCTCCGCTGTTATACCGATCCGGATAGTATACAGCCAGGGCAAAAATGACATTTTACAATGCAATATTTGTAAATTGTAAGCGAAGTTCAAAACCGGTTACAGTATTATTTGTGGGGGTGTCGAGTATCTGTATACTTTAGACTGCACGTCTGTTGTGCATGAGGTCACATTCGTGCGAAACTTTTAATTCATTTACTGTTGCGCCTTGCCCTGGCCATAAACTCAAAATAGCATTTTCGACCGACCACATAACCGGCCGCGATCACAGAAGACGCCGTCTTGACTTCTCACTCCTTTAAAATCTTCCACGCTCCTTTGGTAAACGTTTTACTGCAGATAGAAACCGGAACTAACGCTAAACAGTGTCATAGCGACCACGACTGAGATTAGTAACAGTACCACTTAAGCCAATGTGGGTGTTAAATTGTTACCTCTTTTGCGCTTCTTATCATTCGCCTCGCAGCCTCCTTGCAACTATAAATGCATTCACCATAGCTGGGCTGAAAGTGAGCGACAGCCCGAGTGACTCCTCGGAATGAGCCGGCGGTGAAGGCCGGCCAGCCTATTTCCAACAGCGGTGGCTCTACGTCCGAGACCTCGGGAAAGTAGGTGACAGAGGAGCAGTCCATCGAGCTGCTCACGGACTGCTCCATGCCCGCGTCCTCTCCGCTTAGAGAGACGTTTTTAGGGTGCACAGCCGAGTCCATAATCAGTCTGATTTCATCGCTGGAAAGGAAATTGGGTATCTTCTCTTTCTTTAAAAATTCCACATAGGACTCTTTGCCCCCAGAGATCAGCTCTTCCAAAGCTAGTCTTTGCGCTTCGCTGTACAATTCCTGGGGACTCAAGTTATTCCTGCACCGGGTCGGCCCCGGGATGGGAAAATCGTCGAGGCACTGGGACAATGCCATGCTAACCCTGAACCCTCAGCACAGTGTCGCGCGTTACCAGTTCTCTGAGATCATGACTTTTTTTTATCGGGCATTTTAAACTCGAACAAACCCAGCCCACGGCAGCCGGCATTGGCTGAGCGAAAGCCGCAAAACCGGTTCCGTCAACTTTACACAGGCACGTAAGACTGCCTCTCGCCGGGAATGGGTGACGATCATTGGCTCACGGTTTGAATTTGTAGGCAAACAACATCGCCCGAAGAATACTGCAAAGGAGTATCACTGCCGGTTACCTGTCGAGACAAGGCGACCTTCTGTTTAATTTTTAACATTAAATAGAGGCTGAGGCAGCGCTGTCTACAAACTATTCTATCTGTAAATCCCCTTACTTGTACCGGTATCTTGAGTGCCTCGCTGCAAAATTTGTTACCATTTAAATGATTTGTATTTTTAAATTTGTGTATAAAAAGCAGTATATTTTTATTTGGATATAGCTGGTGAATGACGTCTTCTTTACGCAACCCAGGCGTTAGTTAACCAAAGGAACAAGTAATAGGTTTATTCCATGCTGAAAAAAAGAAGAAAGAGAACACAACGTTTCGGCCGTGGAGCCTTCTTTTTCCTGATATATAAAAAGCTGCTAACAGCTTTTTTTTATCCAGCAGAGAAATTGCTTTGAGCAAAGTATGCTGTCGAACAAGGTTTGTGCATGAACAGATATGAACAATTATTACCTAAATGAATAATAGTATTTCAGAAAATGCGTTGTACTATTAAGCAGCGTTTTGTCAACAGAAGAACTGTTTAATTTAAGGAAAATTGAAAAGATTCCCTCAAGCAGTTCGGCTGCTGCAGTCACTGATGCGTCTAAAAAAAAAACTGGTTTGCTTTGCATAATTAAAAGTTTCAGTTTCTTAATCAAATGCTTCTTCAATACAGTTGTCAGTATGCATGCAGATCCAAATTTTTCATTAATAAAGACAAAACTTAAGCCACTAAAAATATCTCTTGAAAATAAATTCTAAATGAGTGATGTTTCAAGAGGCACTGAAGGACAAAACAAATCATTTCAGAATTTAGACACTTGGAAAAGAGGTCAATTTACTCATCGATGATTAGAAGCATCTATAAAACCTGCTGGATGGTGGCTCTGCAGGATCGTGCATGACTATCATTGGTCTACAGCTTTAAAATGCATGGACTCGTTTACATCTCAGCCTCCAGGACCAGAAGCCCTGCACCAGCATAGAATAACACCAGCATTAACTGAGGACACGTACAAGCAAATTTCTTAACGCGACAATGATTTCAGATGAACAGTAGGTACCATGTATAAAAGCTAAATACAGCTCTAAGAAAAATATTCATCAATGTTCATCAACTTTTCTGCATTTCCACACAAAGATAACATTGATATCATAAAACCAATGCGATGTCCACAAATATATTTGGCAGCCGGACAAAATACTACAATTATTTCTTACTCATGTGATATGAACAAGAGTACTAATGTCAGCTCAAACAAGAAATAAAGTTAGTTTTTTTTTCTGCCTCAGAAATGGGGAAATCCAAACCTAGGAAGCACATCTGCAATTTAAAAAAAAAGCCTACTCCATTTTACAGGGACCTGAAGGTGGTGACTTTTAATATCTCTACATTGATCTACAAATTCCAACATTTATTTTTCTAATATTTATGGAATGACAACACTGGACAAGAGAACAAGTACCAGCTGGAGAAACAGTGCACATATCACCAAAAACCTGCAGGTGGCGTTAATGCCAAGGGGACCTTGGCTGACTAAACCCCACTCAGTCCTGTCCATGTCCTGGCAATTGTGCTGATGGGGACATGATCCAAGCTTCAACTTGCAATGCTTGGGCCTCCAGGCTCAACCAGCAGCCTATAGGGGCACCTTTACTGACTCAGACTCTTGGAAGCCCCTTATATTTGTATCTGAGTGTTTGAAACAACAACACATGGTTTAACACAATTCCAAAGGGGATTATTTCAACCTTAAAAAAACATTTTACATATGAATCTCCCCAACTACAGTGATCCTGCCTCCAGTATATATTGTCTAAAAAGTGTCTGCTTCTATGCCCATATTAACCAAACGGTTTAGAATAGCATCAGAATACCTTTGGTCACGTTCTGCAAATTAAACAACAAAATAACAATATACAAACAAATCAGTTTAATACATTTTCTTTTGTTAAGATGAAAATTGTACAGATATTTTACAGACTCGTTTAAATTAAAATCTATGGACATCCGATTTGATCAAGGAGCTACTTGAGGAAAGCATTATATAAAACAACTACAACTTTGTTTGATACAATGCTATTTGTTTACATAAAAAAATTAATCCATGGCTTTTTGGAAAATGTTCAGGATGTAAAGTGTTAGCTTAAAAAACCTGCTGCACAATCTCAGCCTGTGAAGGTCATTGTCAAATACTCATAATCCACTCCCTCCTGAATGATCATGTGTAATATTGGTAAAAAAACACCTTGGACTTCAAAGTTCTTATTACATTTCACATGAACTAAGATGTTCCATCTTGTCTTTCCGCAAAAGAGATTCATGTTTCTTCAATCATAGTGAACAGCTGTGTAGAATATGATCCAAACAACCTGCAATATGAATGGGAAAGAATTACCTTAACACCTTTTCACCATACCTTTCTGTATAAGTTCAGTACTTGTTTTGCTCGTGTAATTATGGAGAAAGCATATTCCTGCAGAATTAACCAACCTGTATTCATGCAAACTGGATTCTTCACCTGTATTCTTACTGCAACACTGCGACTCGGCTATCTACAGATCTAAGTTAATTATGTATTATTTGAACATTAAATTATTAAATAATTAAAAAAACAAATCAAATCAGTCTCATACCAGCACATGAAACAGCCACAATATATAATTTCAGTAGGATACCATTAAAAATAATTGCATGTCTGTAGCTATTCCTGACTCGACTATGTTAATTTATATGGACAGTTTAACATAGTGGCTTAACATTCGTGACCCATTCAGTTACCCCTTCCATAATTTATTATTTTATATGCTCTGTCAAGCGACAGTGTTGCACGGTGTTAAGAATTTTGTAATATTATTCAAAATGTATGTAAAAACTAGGTCTGTGCTGGACACAGATGATTCTGGACTTGTCATTTCCTTGACCAATACTCCAGCTCAGCAGGGTTTGGGGTTGCACTTTCAGGTGCTGGTGTCCCATATCTGCTCCAGGCCTTTTTTAATTCAATGTAAGCTTAATTATTTTAAATTGGCCAGTTAGGTTTTACCTTGATATCGTTAATAATAACTATTAACACTTTTTTTAAAAGACTATCAGTTTAGTGTATCCAGCTATGCAGATTTGTCATAAAAAACAAGACATTGATGGATATTATTGATCTGTTCTGTTACTCACATTACATAAACGTTTAATGAACTAAGCTATCCTGGTCCAGATAATTCAATCTGTAGATCTGCATTAAGGAGAGGAGATATACACCAGTGCCTAATTGTGCATTTCAACAGAATAACCCTCTTGGAAGTATAACATTTTTGCTCCTTCAATTTTGAAACACAGGATATCAGAGTTTTAAATACCAGGAAGAGTGCGAACGAGGTCATGAAGCCCTCTTTAGTTAGTTCCCATGTTCCTCCATACTCTTCTTCGTCAATCTGTTGAAAGCTGCTGAAGTAGATATAAAGGAGTCCAGCATTGATGATGCAGAATCTGAGAACACAACAATAAGCACAAATGTCACTGATATGAATGAATACACGCTTTTATTTGCTCTTCCAAAAACAATGCCCTGAACACAAGCAGCCACCACATTTAAAGGAATTCCTTCGAAGCCACATGTTTAACTTGACATTGTTGTTGTTGCCTGACTTTTTCAGGACTGGTTTGTGAAACAGTTTGCATTTTTAAAAGGGAGACAAATGCACTATATGCAGAGCTGATACAGGTACGGAAAGAACAGAAAGGTGTGAATGAGAAACTAGGTACAGACCAGGTTGCAAAGTTGTGACTCACATTGCGATACCCAAAAATCCTTTTAGAGGTGCAATTCCCCAAATGACCCCTAAAATCACCGCAATGATCTGCCGAAACCAGTAAATCACATCTAAAAATTCATCCTGCAAAAAAGGAAGGGGAAAAAAGGATATTAATTTTCAATAAAATAAGTGGTTTGCATGCTCTTCAACAGATAAAGGTATCGCACACATGAATAAGGTTGAATTCAGACACCTACACAACAGGGATGGTTAACCTAGGAAAGGGAACAAACTGTCACCCCTGCAAACAATTCATCTTGGGATGATTCCAAAACAGACCAAATGTGTTCTTAAGAAAATATGATTTTAGAAAATGTTTCGATTTTCAAATAATAACGGGATAGTGCAAAGCCAATTATAAATATATTCCTGCTTCTGAAAAAAAAAACAGATCATCTCACCACAAAGGAAAGGTACAATTTAGAGTAAAAATGAAAGAAACATCATTAAATGAACCATGTAGCTTATGGTGCAAAATGATATCGTCCTTCGTTAACGACAGATTGGGAACTGTTTCACATGACTGATTATGTTGGGAACAAGGCGACAATATTAGCGCTCACGATATGGGAACACTGACTACTTTACTGGAGGTGTCACTATCCTACTTTGTAAGAAATGATGCCGTCTTACTTTCTGATAATACGCTTACGTATCTGCAAATATTTCAACAATTTTCTTCTTAATGCGCGGTTTACACGTTACAGAAATTACTACAGGAAAAAAAAGAGCTATGGAAAACCACGGTCCTCCTCTTATTTGAAGACTAACTCCAGTCGGACGGCACGACTGACACCAGTCAACCCTAACCCCTTCAGATCCTGAGCCACTGAAAACATTTGAAAACTAAAAGTTATCCGAAGCACCGCACCACAGAAACCTACGCACCACCGATCCCCAATAAACCAAACCTTTTCCTCCCACACGGCGTTGCTCTTGAAAGCTTTACTCCATGCGGACTGCTTTATCCCCCCATTGGCGAGATGAACTTCTTCTTTCCTTCTTGCACTGCTCGTCATTCTCCGCGACGCCAACTGAGAGACTTGAGGGCACCTTTTGTACTGCCGAGCTGCACACTTCCTTAAGTAACAGTGAGGGTTTTCCTGGAGCTGGATGACACCCAAAGTCTGGGCTTCTTAAAAAAAAAACCTAAAGGATTCAAGCTCTCTTTCTTGAGAAAGCTAAACAGTCAAGCGGCTTCTTGCTTTGATTGAATGTGACAAATTGATACAAGCACTGCTGACTCCACAGATCGAATTGGGCACTCCGTGGGGTTCTGACGCAGGCGCACTAGGAAATGACCCTTTGCTCTAAACCAATCAGCTCATGCGACGTTCCTGATGGCAGCCAATAAAAACAGGTTTTCCGTGGTCATCAACATAACCGTAGTGGATGAGAGAAGATTGACTATTTAAATCCAGCCAAAACTAGAGAGCGCCATCTGGTGTTGGAGGACTGTCTGTGTCGCCTTTTAAATGTTCATAGTTTTGAGGATAAGATCAACGTAAAGAATATGCTGCTCGGCTGATAATATTGTCCCGATGTTTGCGTGTTTTTAATATTTTAAGTGACTTCATATTAAGGCACAGGTCAACCCCATGAAATATTGATCCAGCGTGTCTGCCTTGATACTGCATCCACTGAAATGTTCTCCGCAGTTTCTATTAAAGCTAACTTTCCTTTCCTATTATACACAATAAAACCCTGGTTCCCAGTACAGGTTTTCTTTTCTGTTAATAATTGGTGCCATACAGTCCCTTTCGATCTGCTTCTTCTTTTCAACTTTTGTTTAGCTTTGCGCTCAGTCTTTGGTTTCAGTACTTCAAACATAACGAGCAATTTCAGAATACAGAACGTTAAGCAGTCTCTATGATAATTAAGAGTTTGTTCGCTTGTTTCTGAAATACTTTTAATGGAACTTTAATGTATGATGAATAGACACAGGTAAAAATCACAAAGTATCATACACCCACTCAATTATGGTCAAATTTCTCCCAGAACCTCCGAATGAGAGAAGTTCTGAAACCCAGGAATTGGCATCAGCATGTAAAATACATAATTTTGCGCTGTATTTACCTTGTTCTAGGGTCTACGTAGCTGTATTTTCAGTTTGAAACACAGTCTCACCTTATCTTTACAGAATACGTCTTGTTTTAGGGATGAAGAAACGACCGATTACATTCTCTTTTCGAACGGTTTACCTTGTTATTCCACCGTGTTGTAATCATCTGGGACACGAAATCACAGCTATCTTTAAAAGAAAATCACACCAACCTCAATATTCCCCAGTGTGCCACCTTTTCAAGCTAGAATAGACACAAAGCAGTCTACGGTGTAAGTGGAGGTATTTTAGAATCGGGTGACTCAGGTGCCAATTTATTTATTTTTGCTGTTTTTTTTATTCCTGATAGCAGCATAAAGAAGATGACCCCCCCAAATCGGCGCACTTAAAATGAACGGTGTGCTTTTGAAAACCACGCAGAGAAAGCCAAGTACAGTACTCTATTTTTTCCTACACTTTTGATAAATCCTTGTATTTCAAAAGCGCAGTCTTTGCCGCCGCCTTGAGCAGCGTCACTCTGGGAGTTCCCAAAAGGTGGGTGGGAGGTCTTTTCGAGAGTTTAGGGCTTCCTATTTCCAAGGGAACTATCAAGAGCTGATTGATGAGGTTACTTTCCTGACTTCAGTGCGGCACAATAGCCTATCGGTTTCGCGCGTTTCCTAACTTTGAACTGCAACAATAACAGATAAGGATCTTGTAACAACACGGTCTGATTTAAGGCGTTTTTCAACTTTTTTTCCACCCAGATTGATTCCTTAACATTTGGTAGTTAATACGTTTATTTCTTTTAATATGTAGATACTCTATGGGTGGCTTTACTTTTTCCATTGTTCGAAGTATCACTGCTGTCATTTAAAAGTACACGTTATCTTTATAGCGTCCTAAAGAAAATTGTCTCCTAATGTATGAGAGTATCCCAACATATCGTGTACGACTCGTTGCTCTCCGTGCCTTTGGAAGTTCAATGTTTATTCTCATTGTTGTAACGGTCCCTCTGTAGTGCTGAATAATGTACAACGGACCGTGGTTGTCATGACAGGACAGAAAAAATCAAATGATTTCAATTTTTCAATTCAATTTCAATTCAAGCTTTATTGTCCCCTCGGGGAAATTTGTTTTACGGCACAGTCAAACACAACGCAATGACAAATAAACATCACCAAAGGGAAAGAGAATACAGTAGTGTTACAGGAGATAAGAAGCAAGAGACAAGGTAGTTACTTTGCATTGTTTAAGAGTGTAATTGCAGTGAGAATGAAAGATTTCCCGAGTCTGATGAATGAAAGGAGAGGTCCATATTTCAGAAACAGTGATGTTAGTGCATAGGATTCTGCTACCTGTATTGGTTTTACTTGATGCACCACCCCATGCAAATTATATTAAACTCTTTTTTTCAGTCCCTTTCTCTGAAAACTTTTTTTTTGCCTCTCTGCCAACGAGCCAGTACAGAAGAGTAGCCAGCTCTCGCCGATCAGTGGTTTTTTTTTGCTGGTGGGTGACGCTGTACGATCACGTGTTCCTGGGTACGTCGTATTTTCTTTTCCCTTCTCGTTTCTGCTCAGATCGATCCGAAATAAACAAGGTCTACGGGGCAATTGTACGTCGCCGTGGTCAGTTTCGGGTTTACCTCACACCCTGCGCCACCGAGGAAAGAGGTTGGCCAACCCCCCCCCTATCCTGCCCCATCACCATTGACACCGGCCGGGACCCCCCGATCTCGTCTTATGTGTATTTATTTATATATTTAAAAAAAACACACACTTCCAGCTATTTTTTTATTTTCCAGCTCGATCTACCGAAAGGTAAGCGTGCCTTTTTGATTCGTTTTCTTCCGAGGAAATCCGAGGGAGTTTTTACCCGTTCCGAAGTTGCGCTGCCAGTACTTGTGTTATTTACCTATAACAGCGCCAGGCAGCCTTACAGCAGCTCGGCAGCGCCAGTGTCTAAAATGGCGACAGAAGGTGGGGGGCGCTGACTCAAGACTTCGGCAGCTATTTTGTTGTTATGTGTGTGTGTGTGCGCCACAGCAACGTGCCAACGTTTCACTCCACTCTGGTAAAAGCTGGAGCAAAACGCGAAGCCCACGACCCAATGCGGGCTCTCTTTCTGTTATCAGGAAGGATTCACGCATCCCAATATTGCAGGCTTTGCGCCCTCGTACACTGCTGACTTCAACTAACTGGAGTTACAGTACCTCCTATCTTAAGCGCTGCCTCATGTATATATATATAGGATAACAAACATTGTAGCGCCCGCATCTGAAGTTGCTGTCACTAGCCTGTGAATTATTGCTACGAGCCGCTAGTTTGGCTGAGATTTAGGACGACTGGAATATATGTAGAGATCGGTCATCCGCGTTTGATGGAGCTATAGAAAATATGCTATTTGCACATTGATAATGACCCAAACTTTTCCTGTAAATGAAGATTTTCCCTCTACTGATTCATTCCAGTTTTCATGAACATGTTTTTTTTTTTAAACGTCGAATTGGTGTATTTTTAATTTCCGCAACATTTGTACAAATATTTTAGATTTTGAATGTATGTATGAGACCGTTTTCATTGGCCAAAAGTGAATGCGTAAAATAAATTTTTAACAGGAACTGGCTTTTGTGAGTGATAGCCTTTTAAGTGGCTTTATCTTGCCTTTTCGTGGTTTACATTAGGAACTGCAGGGAAATGTTCGCTGTGCTGTGAAAGTGAAGTTTAGCGAGGCCTGACTGAAATATGTTAGTACTTCCACGGATACCCTGCTTCTTACTTACTTTCAGTATAATCAGAAAGATACAAAGCAGAACAATATATTAAAAAGCAATTTTTTAAATAACAAAGTACCATTTTCCCCGATGTTTCTTTTCATTAAAATATTTAAAGCAAAACTGTCTTCTAGATTATATACTGTAGGCCTACACAACACTTAATTAAAGCAAAAAGAAATTCAGAAATAACTCATATGTGTACCAGTCTTTACTGAGTAATTTTAAAAAAAAATCTGAAAAAGCTCATATGGGACTTCTTTGTTTAGTTCTGATTTGGAAATTTGAAATTCGAGTACAGTTATGCAACAGAAACATCTGATATCTGTTTAAACCTACTGATTAAAAAAAAAAAGGCATGGTTCTTTTTGTACCAGGACTTTGATGAAATGCAGTTTGAAAATCGGTCTGTGTGATGGGTTGAGAATTTACCTCTTAGGTTTCACTATTTAACCTCCCAGGAGTTAGTCTGTTTTTACTACAAGCCATAACTTTGTCTGAATCCAGTCTAAGAACCATTCTGGTCCTGACCCAAATAAAACCAGATTAATAAGAACATAAGAAAGCAAGAGCTTTCAAGCAAGATATGTTTTCATTGCTGTTTACAAAAGTCCTAGGGCAGTTCATCCCAGTCCTCTTCAATCCCTTCCTCAGCCTGAAGAGCAGAGCTACATCCTAAATACTGTAAGTTTGGCCAATGCGATTGATGATCTGTCCACTCGCCAGCAAGATCTTAATTGCAATGAGTTGTGAGTTCTACAGGGTTACATTAGAACTCCTTAATGTTTTGGGCTCAAACACGAGACCCCAGTGTCTCTGGTCCTAGGTGCCTCGGTCCATACTGGAACTTAGAAAAGTTTGCTGTCTCATATGTATCTGCAAAAGCAAGGGGAGACTTTCTCTGTTCTCATGCAGAAAGTAAAAAATAAAGCCACATGGCCAGAGTTGTTGGCTAAGCACCAGTGCTACATCAGCTCCCATTATTGATTTATAAAACAAGGTCAAGTTGTTTGCCTTTTCTGAACTGTAATAGTAGGACAACATTTCTGTGTAAAATCCTGCCATTTTTGGTAATTCCCCAAGGGAATTATAATGTTTTAATTGATCTCTGATGCATAGCTGTAGCTGCAGTGTATCTCTCATGTTATGGCACACAGCTTATCACTGGAAGAATGCATGATTGTAGCAAACAGTCTCCATCCCACACCACTTGGCCACTGGTTATCTGCAGCTCAGCTAAACAACCCTAATTTCTAAACTTCTAAACTACACAAGGAAGACAAAGTCCGGTACATTTTAGTACAGTACGTGTTTTTAAAATCCCCAGGATCCTCTGGGCTTTATGTGTTTGTTAAGGCTCTCTTTTTACTGGTTGATTGACATGCTAATATAAATAAAACAAATAGATGAGACGCAATCTCTCTGAGGCTGAAACTGCAAATGCAAAATGACAATATGAAGTTCACATCTCAAGGATGCTAGAATGCCGTGTTGGTTTTAGCATTTTGCTCTGCAGTCGCCAGCAGTATTCACAGCACAATAGCACAAGAACGTCACATGCATTCAATTTTCCCATGGCTACCTTTTTACGTTAGCTGTAAAGCGTTAATGAAAAAGTCTTTTATCAGTAAGAGAAGGTATTTTTTAAAAATAATTGAGCCTTTTATTAGTTTAAAAATGTTGTTTTTAACCTCGCCGTTCTGCTGTATATGCTGCATAATCAATAGATCTCAGGCTCTCCTGTTACCAGACAGGATATATGAAGATGCTGAAATTGTCGATGGAAAATTTTAGGTTTTAAAAGCTTTTGGTTTTAACGGTAAATAAAACAAGCTCTCCTGTGCTTTCTCTTTTTTCTCTGTAGGAGCCGGCAAAGCTTTGTGTGTTTAGAGGCTAGGACGTCAGCCATTTTAGATTAGACGGCACAGAGTAGGGTGCCATCTTTTTTTTTTTAAAAAGAGTTTAACATCTGAATTGCTGGTGAGCAGTCAGTGATTTGGCATTGCAAATTTTAGAAAATGTAATTTAAGGTTTGTTGGTGTTTTTAAATAAAATAAAGAAATAAAGAACGTAAAAAGTGTGAAGTAAAATCGATAATTAGAAACATGAAATATTGAAGGCCTAATAGAGCATACAAAACTCCCTGGTGTGTTATTTGTGAAGTGTGGCAGTAGGGTAGCCTGTGTAAGAGGCGGACAAAGAATTACTTTTTTGACTAGCTGGTCAGCAATACACAAATAGAAAGTGCAAGGCTGGAGTCTGGTAAGTGTAGGAGGTTGTCCAAAAACCACACCTCGAAACACATATCACACAGCCTGGAAATAGGAGTATCGCAGGACATGCCTTGCCATAGCAGTGCAGAAAAACAAGGATCAGAGCGACTTGGTGGGGGTGGGTTGCCTGTGTGGTGAGGGTTGCCATGGCAATGTTAACACATCAGTAGCACTGCATGCCTCTCCCTGCGGACCGGGCCGGACCTGCAGTGCGAGCTGCCAGACAACATCTGGAGCTCCGCAGCACATTGCAGAAAACACAGCACAGCACAGACCCCGCAGCACTGAAGAGAGAATAGCGGCCTGCATGTTTAAATTATACTCTTGTAAAGAGTTTCCATTTACCACTCAGGAAGAAAAAGTAAAAAAAAAACTGGGCCTGAAACAACATTAAATAACTAGTAGTTATTAAACTGACATTTTAATAGGCCTTCAAACATTATATTAAAACAGAACTGCACAGGAGAATAAATGTATGCATTGCACCATTGTCAGAGGTCTTTTACACAATATAAGTTTCTAAAACCTATCTGAAGAACATTATTTGCATTTTCACTGCTATTACATTTACAGTTTTTGTATTAACCATTTTATCCCAGTTCACTGCTACGTAAGTTTGCATCCCAGCAGCAGTATTTTTTTGTAGGTGTAAATCACATTGTCTTTTAGGGAGGCGTATGTAAGACCGTACGGCCTCTAGTGCAATCATTGTCTTAATAATGAGCCTTTAAAGCAAGTGTTAGAAAGAGCAGCGTGCAACTTTAGTAGAGAAGTACTTTGCATAGAAAATGACATTAGTCGTTGCTTATGTGTATCTGTGAAGTTGGCAGTGTTGAGTTGATGCATCGGCGTGATCGCTGAAGAACTAATGTATCGGAATATGGTGAATACATTGTTGAGATTCTTGTGTTCTTCCTTTTGGACGTGTTCAGAGATTGAAATTCTGGTGGTCGAGGAGGCGGCGGAGGGAGTGTGTGTACACGTACACACTCGTGTGTGTTCATGCCTTTGGGAGGGAGGAGGTGCGGAGTGCGAGTACGAAATGGCACAAACACCTCATTACTTCCTACGTGGGTATTCACATCCTCCCCCTCCCCAAACACACACCCATCCCAACCTAACTGCCCTGCTTCAGGACCCCCCCCACACACGCTTCCCAGCAGCTCCTTTGTCTGAGTCACGTGACCCCAGAGTCTTGGCAGGCGTGTGCCCCCTCACGCAGAACAGAGTGGCAGCAGAGCGGCCTGCCTGCTACAGGGCGCTTCTCCCTCAGACGGAACATAGTGTCCCCAACCCTCTGGGGCATTTACTCTCCATTGCAGTTAACCCCTTCTGCAGGGCCTGCCGTCCTCATATCTCTTCTTCTTCTTCTTAGCTTGCGCCACGTTAAACCAAGTGCTTGAATTCACTATTGGCAGTCATGCTCGCAGGTAGGAGTGCTGCTGAGATCCGGGAAAGATCCGTGAAGTTTTTACTGAGCTGCAGGAGCTTGTAATTGTGTTGGGACCTACAGTATTTTGTGCTGTTAGGTGAGGTGCTGTGTAGTATAAAAATGAATTCCTTTCTATACTTGGCTGTAAACGTGCGGGGGGCATGAAGATTCACTTTCTCATTTCCGATTTCAAGCGTTAAATTTTTTTCTAAAAAAAAAAGACGTTTTTGGGTTGTGGGAGCCCTAAAAAAGGTAGCCAGGTGTTTAAGCCAACATGCTGGGTTCTGTCACAGCTGGAGGAAATCCTTGATCTGTTAGCCACGGTCTACCACATGGGCGTATTAAAGTACACAGTGCACTGCAACACTCGGCTCTTAATCATGTTCCAATCATCATAACGGCATTTAATGTGTGACCTGATTTTTCTCATTTCTGAATATGGGGTGCACGGTGATGTGATTGCCGCACTGTAGCCTCACAGCTCCAGGTACCCGGGTTCGATTCTGGCTGAAGGCGTGTGTCTGTGTGGAGTTTGCACGTTCTTCCATGTTCGCAAGGGTTTTCTCCATGTGCTCCTGTTTCCCACCACCTCCCGCCAAACACTGCTTGGTTCGGATAGGATGTCCTAAATTGTCCCCCTTGGCTCTGGGATGGGCGGGGGTCCTATCCAGAGTGGGAGTAGGCGAGAGTGTTCCCAGTCCTAACTTGCTCTCTAAGCAAGTGTGACACAGGACACCAGAGCTTCACCCGAGTGGATTACTGAATATGGTGGGTTGGACTTTTTAATGTTTTGCCATGAAAGACCATTAATTAAAATGTCAAGTACTGTATATTCTTCCAATGTAAGACTTGCCTCTGTTCTAAAGTTTTCTGTGGTTTTAACATTCTTGTCATAACAATATCAAGATTAGTATAGTTGTTGATCTGAACAAGTTGTAACCCCTTATCTTGAGCTGGGTATCATTTATTACATCACTGATTGTGAAAAGTCTGGAGGAATTAACTTCTCCAAAAGGCCTAGTGAAATAGATTTTGTCTCTCGCTAATATTTTGGAATTTCCTGTATAATTCTGTTGAAAGTGCTTAGTGACTAATGGGGGAGTAGGCCTGTTTGTGTCTTACATGATGTAGCACAGAAATTGGAAACTATCTCTATACAATGTTTGGAATGGAAAATTTCCTTTGGGGGCAGAGCAGAAGAAATGAATATAAAAAGGATCGAAGTGCATTACGGGAGAGCTGTAGTCAGATGCACAACTTGAACCTCTTGTGACCATCTAGATATTACTGGGTTTAAATACACACAGAATATAATTCTCTAAATTGCTAGCTGATGGTGTGGAAAATGAGCGATTGTGTGATGATGGGGAAGGGCTAGTGGAGAGTGCTTATGGACTGATCCCATCCGCTCTGACTCCATCTTGCTCTGCGCTTCTGTCCCTCTGAGGGTTAAAAGTGCTCTGATTAAATCTACCATGACCTTTCCGTCGGCAGAACGAGTGTGTTTTGGACGCAGTGGACTGGGATTACAGAGTAGTAAGATGGCGGTGACCTAGATTTTACCAGGAAGCAGCCACGAGGCAGTTTTAAAAGGCCCTCTGTCAGGACTTTGAGAACCTTGAGCGTTTGTTTTCAGGGGTGCTTTTAAGTTAAGCTTTTTTTTTGGGGGGGGGGGGAGGTAGGAGCAAAGACCTTTGTATATCCGTTTGCAAGAAAATGTCTTCTTAGCATACTCCATGAGATTGTTTATAAACCACTTGGGAAGAATTCTGTTCTGTCCTGTGGATTTAGCTTTGACAGGGTGAGACAGTAGCTGCTGCTCTCTCATTTCTGCAGGGGGAGTCCAGTACATGGTACAAAAAAAAATGAACAAAATGTCAGTGAAAGAGGGAGGCTTATGTTTTCACACTGAAACCCTTGTGGTTCCTGCAAATAAAACTGAAGGAAAAGGCAGTGGCTTTTTTAGTAAGTTACTACAGCTGAAAACAAGAGCTTTGTGGTCACACCTTCGCAGCGCTGTTCACAGACTATTTGGCCTAGTGGGTTTATAAGTAGAGGACAGACTGTAGAGAGCTCCCTCTCTCTCACTTGCCTAGTCAACAGGCGCACTGATAGCAGAGAGGTTGAGAGATTTTGAAACCGAGGAAACTGTTCTGTGGTTAATAAGTGAGCTGCTGGATAGATGGGCACCCAGCTGAGGTTTGAGATTGAAAGGCTTGAGCTAGGAGGTAGACAGGGAAGTGAAGGGGGGAGGGGGGGCTGTACAGGTTAAAATAGAAAACCACCTGATAAAAGCAGGCTCAGCTGGTGATGGGCACCCTAACCATAGGCCATGCACAGCCAATAGAAATGTCCAAACAGTTGTTAGTTGTGTTAGTTGTCAGAAATGTCAATTTCTTTTCTTAGACATTCTCCTGTTCCATGTTAGTAAGGAGTATAGTAGTCACTTCTAAGACAAATTAGTTATAGATGTAGTTATATATATATACACACACACAATACATGATAATGCATCCAGCTGACTGTAGTATAGGTGGCCATTGCAAAATATCTTGTACGAAAGATATATTTTGATTTATTTTAGCACTTTATGCAGAAGCCGAGTTATGCATGTAAGGTAAATGCAGATTTGTACATATGTTAATTACATATGCATTCAGAAATGTATTCAGAAAGAGTGTTTTTGTTATCCTGAGATCAGTGAGCTGGGTCTTCAATGTGTTTTAGGGCCACTGGCAGTCAATGTTACTGGTGTATAAATATTGGTAAATTATAATTGCAAGATTAAGTAGTACTTATTCTGTCAGTTTATTATTGATCTAAAAAAACGGACACTCTAAATGTCCTTTAAAGGCTTACGACGAGCAGTGTTTTCAGAGTTTGTATATTTGATAGTGTTGGACAGTCCCTTTAAGGAAGGTCTGGCCTTTCTAGCGGCTCACAGTAGCAAGAGCCCTTCATGCAGTAAGGGCTGAGGGCCCAGTGACAACTGTTCCTTACAGACGGGCAAAATGCCATTATGGGTTAACTGGTCAAAATCCTGCAACAGGGAGGCTAACAATTCTGAAACATTCGAGAAGCAAAACATATCATGATGTAAACAGTTGACAGGATATTCCGTTCTATCTAAAGCATCTATGGTTTTATGCAAAATGCAGCCCATTATGACATTTTTTGGTGGTACTGCAATTACTTGTGGGAGCTGACATTTTGTTTTTCCTTCATTACAATTTATATTGAATTTTGCACCCCAAAAAATGCAAAAGTTGGTTTGTTATCAGAGGTACCTCAAATTCAGGCTTTTGCATTTTGTTAACTGCTTTTAATTCTTCCTCTCTTCCACAGGTAGCTTTTCACTCATACCTGCTACTCCAGTTCACTCACAGTGTGTAGACATTCCTGAAGGTCATGAGCCTGCACTGTCCCCATTTCATGGCTTGTCGAAGGCACTGAGACACTTCCTTAGGCACAGAAGTAGTTCAGTCGTCACTGAGCTGTCCTTTTGTCTTTTGGAGCCATGGCTAGCAAGAGGAAGTCAACCATACCATGCATGATACCAGTCAAAAGCATGCACATTCAGGAGGACTTGGATCAAGAAGGAGGAACTCCAGATAGCCCACCTGGCATAGTCACAGACCTCTTCCCTCCCAGCGAAGAAGCTGGGCCCGATCCCATGGAACCGTGCGAGCCTACCAGAACTGAGGTAGGAACTGCGCAGAGGTGTGGAGGCCCATACACCTGCCAACCCTGTGACTTTGAGTCTCAGGACCTCAACCTCTTTCTGGATCACATGAACAGCAGTCACCCCAGCTTTCGGGCTGAGCCCAGCTTTTGCTGCCTGGAATGCGGAGTGTCTACCAAGAACTATGAAGGCCTGGCATTGCACAATGCCCGGGCACACCCAAGTGCAGTCCCGGGGGGCAGCTCAACAGGCATTACTTTGCAGGTGAGCAAGAAAGACAGGAAGACAACTGTAGAGCAGACTGTGGTGGCTGGTGAAGGGGGCCCTGAGGGGGCCAAAGAGTCCGAGATCTCCATCACCAAGACACCCATTATGAAGATGCTGAAAGGTAAGTCGGAGCCAAAGAGGATTGTCGTGTCCCATTCAGTAGAGGAGCCTGACACAGGCTGCAGCAAAGAGCCCGAGAAAAGGGAAACCCCCACAGTGACAGCAGTGGCTACAATTGTCCACAATGGACCACCCAGCAAAGTTACCCTCCCTCCCGCAATACAAATTGTGAATGGTTCAAATGCACTGCCAGTTTTGAAGACTGCCATCACACAAGTGGTATCTGTGGTGCAAAATCGAAGCCTACAACAGCCAGCTCCCATTTCACTGTCCTCAACTAGCTCCAAAAATCTCCCCAAGGTCATGATTCCTCTGAGCAGCATCCCAGCTTATAATGCCGCAATGGACACCAACAGCTACCTCAAGTCCTCATTTAGTAAGTTCCCCTACCCCACCAAGGCAGAACTCTGCTACCTAACTGTGGTCACGAAGTACCCCGAAGAACAGATCAAAATTTGGTTCACGGCTCAGCGGCTGAAGCAGGGCATCAGCTGGTCACCGGAAGAAATCGAGGATGCCCGCCGGAAGATGTTCAATACAATCATTCAGACAGCCCCGCCACACCACAGTTCTCACCCGCACACCATCACCGTCTTGCCTGCTCCGTTAGGCTCTAATGGCATGCCTCATATTATTCAAGGGAGCTTAGTAGGGCAAGGAGGGGTCATAGTCACTCAGCCCATGATGGCTAATGGCATCCAGGTGAGCAGTGCCCCTATGGCTCTGGCTGTCACCCCGAAGCCTCAGATGGCAGCAAAGCCTCAGTTGCAAGCCAGGCCCAGCACTGCTCTTGTGGCTGACAAAGGGGCCAGCACCATAGTAAGCATCGGTGGAAGCAGCAGCAGTAGTGTCATCATAAGCAGCATCAGCAATAGCAACAAAATTCATAGCACCAGTGCCAGCAGCAGTAACAGCATAAACGGCAACAACAGCAGCAGCGTCAACAGCAGTAGTAGCAGTAGCAGCAGCAGCAGCACTAAAGTGGTGGATACTGCGCCAACCATTGCTAACATCACCCACAGCACTCGCACTCTCCCCAGTAGTATACTGGACCCCAGCTTCTACAAGAACAAGAAGTCACAAGAGCAACTCACTGCCCTTAAGCAGAGCTTTCTACGCAGCCAGTTCCCCGAGCAGGAGGAAGTGGAGAGGCTGACCAAAATCACAGGGCTGACCATCCGGGAGGTGCGCAAGTGGTTCAGTGACCGGCGTTACCATTACCGTAACCTGAAGGGCACCCGCTCCTCTGCAGGGGGGCTCTTTAGCGGGAACTCGGTCCTGGATCTTGCAGATAGTCCCTCTTCCGCAGGGAGCCCGACATCCCCACAACATCAGCACACCCCTCAACAGCCACAACAGCAGGCAACGCCAACCACTCCTTCTCGGCGATCATCGTGGCACCAGACCCCCGATTTCACCGCCATCCGTTACAAGGAAAGAGATCCACAGCAGGTGCGAGCCTTGGAAGCCAGCTTTACCCAGAACCCCCTGCCGTCTCCAGAGGAGGTGGACCGCCTACGGGCCGAGACAAAGATGACCCGCCGCGAGATCGATGGCTGGTTCTCTGAGCGGCGAAAGAAAGTGGCTGCGGAAAAGAAAAAAGAGGAGGAGGAAGAGGAGGAGGGAGGAGAAGAGGAAAAGGAAGAGCCCTCACGAGGAAAGGGTGTTCAGAAGCGGGGAAAGGAGGAAAAACAGAAGGAGGTGTCCGCCTCCGAACCCAAGGTGAACCCCATTAAGATCAACCTCAAGATGCTGAAAGTGACCGAGTCCAATGGCAAGCCTGATGCAGAGGCTAGCTCTCCGGCGCCGACAGAGAGCCCCAGAACGCTTCCTTCTGTATCTCCGCGCAGTAAGAAGACACCCGAGCAGCTCCACTTGCTCAAACAGCTTTTTGCCCGTACTCAGTGGCCCAGCAACACGCAGTACGAGGACGTGGCCACCCAGACGGGGCTCCCGCGGCCTGAGGTGGTGCGCTGGTTTGGGGACAGCCGCTACGTCTGCAAGAACGGGCAGCTGAAGTGGCTGGAAAGCTACCAGCGCATGGTGGAGGAGGAAGGCAAGGAGGACACAAAGGTGTTGGCGGACTATTTGGCCAGTCACAAGAAACTGGAGGAGGAGCACGTCAAAGGGCTGGCGGATTCCAGCGGCCTGAGCGAGGAGCAGGTACGGCAGTGGTTTGTCAAACATTTGCTCCTGCTCATGGGACCACTGGAAGACAAAGCAGTAGAGACGGGCAGTGAAGAGGGGGCCCAGGACCAAGAGGAACTGTCCAAAAAAAGCCTGAGCTGCGAGGTGGAAACAACACAAGCACACGAATTGCAGTCTTCAAAGCCCAAGGAGCGTACATTAGGTGAGACATAGAAGGAATTCTTGTGTGTATTACTATATGTGTATTTCAAGGCAGTTAGTATGAACAATATAAAGTGGTATTTCAATATTTAGGACAAATCTTAATGGTGCTGTACTGCATTTTAAAACTGATGTTTTGGAACATCGTGTAGAGCTGTTTGCCTCTATAACTCTATAACAATATTGTATTTTTTGTTGCGTTAATTTTGCACAAAATATAACTTATAGTACAAGAACCCTTTCATTCCAATATGTAATAAGGAAATTTTCTTTATTTCCCACAAATAAAGCAGTACTTTTTCTACCGACAATCTTAAAAACATACCTGCGATTCAAAATTGCTTTTGCAACCTTTTAGCAGTGGTGAAGTTCCTATAAACTACATGAAACAACAAGGGCATTTAATGACTGAAACAATTAGAAAATGATTTAGTTTACGGTCTTGGGGAAAGAAGACAAATCTGCAGTGAAACAAACACTGTTTTTCAGATATTTAATAACTGTGTTATTATAAGACAACATACTCTTCATAGCCCTCAAATCATCTTAGACCTGGAGTCTTTGGCGAAGTAGTGGGGAATAATGTTTAAGAAAATGTTTACAGCTTCATGTCAATTCATAGAACACTCTCATGTGGAAATAAGAAGGAAATAAGTCTGGAAACAGCTGTCTGGCTGGTCTTGGAAGCTGGAGGGTAGCCAGTTAATCAGAGTTTTAGTTGTGTTTGTTCTGGGAGTGAATGTGGGGAATGGACAAGAGCTCAGGAACCACATGAAGGAGGAAACAGAAAGAGGTGTGTGGCTTGTCTAGACAGGCAAGCTGAAGTGCCATGTACATTTTTTTAAAATAAACCTAACATAATTCCTGATTGAAAACATAACTAAAATATTCAAATATTCTTCATTATATATGAGAGATGGGTTACTCCAGGGGTGGCCTTTTAGCTGGGATTGTAATTAAGAGCTTTTTGGTGGATAAAAAGTCCCGTCTTCTTTTTTTATGCTCTTAAGTTAATTCAGAGAAGCCTGTAAAACCCTGGTCCCGGGCCTACAGTTCCTCTACCAGGGCTGGCTGCCTATGGAGGGAGGGAGGGAGGAGGTTTATGTGAGCAGGCCTTACATTTACCTGTTGTGCCCCTGTGTTTCAGAAGCAGGAAGTGAAGGACCGGTGTGCCAGAGTGGGCAGTGAGATGGGCTCTGCAGATGGATGCTTTGAGGAGTTTGTTTCATGACCTCGGATGGGACTGGGCCGCAGCGAGGCACTGCCAGGGTCCCAGCAGGGACGGGTTTCCTCAGCCCGCAGGGGAACGGGACCGAGAGGACCCCTGTCGGCATGTGAGGGAAGGACAAGTCGCAGGTCTGATAAAAGAACGATCAGACAGGACAGAACTGTGGCTGGCGATGAGGGATTGTCGAAAGCCAATTGGGTAGGAGTGACGTGGACAATTTTAAAATGTCCCAGGCACATCTGGGAGGATTTTATTCTATTTGTGTCATTTCACAAGCCGTACTTCAGCACAACTTCAAAATTACTCTCCGTTAATTCGACAGTTTTTAAACTTTCCATTGTTGACTGTATAAGATTTCAAACGAACTTTTATCAGAATAAAATACATACCAAGGGCTGCTGCATTGTCTATTTATAATTATTTTCCCTTGTAGAATAAATGGAACATTCACATGAATTGAGATTATTTTTTTTTCTTTTTCCGTGTAACAGTCTCCATTTCTTTTACCAACTGTAGCTCTTAAAACTGCATGTCTGGTTTTCAGCAAAGAAATGTTAAAAGGGTGTTTATTGTACTGTATTTTAAATGCATAATTAAAATAGTGCATGGGTTCTGAGCTGTCTGACTTTTAGGGAAAAAGAAAAAACGTGTTATTAAATCATCTAGTTTTAGGAAGTTTATCTATTGGATTAACTAACTGTACTTCTGACTGTAAAATAAAAATCATGTTGAGAACTAGGCTTTAAAAGTCCTCTGCTCAGCTCTTCTTCCAGCCCCGCTAGTTAATACAGAAAACAGGCAAGAGTGCTGAAATGGCTGAATAAGTAGTTTAATTCTCAGGCAGAGTATGTTTAATATGAAAGGCAAAATTAAATTTACATATTTTCATAGCTTAGGCACGTTACAGAAAGGCTTCATTTGTAAATAGAACAGTAAGAAATAATAAAAAAAGACATTCAACAAGAGTCTCACAATATATATACGGAGGCACATTGAAGCGAAAACAGATCAGCGGCAGCAGCTGTTGGGAGTTGCCAACTATAGCAACAGTACCCCCGTTTCAGTCCACAGGCACAGACTCATACCAGCGACTCACATAACACAGCCAGAGGAGGACCTCCGTTACAGGATGTCTGCTCCACTACTTGTCCCAGTGCTTCCTCTGTTCAGCAACGGAGAGGCCAGCTCTGTAAGGCATAGCGTTTCTGTCTTTTTAAAGACACTCCATTGTCTCAAGTGAAAACACAAGGGGGGAATGTCAGTCTGGCCAAGAGATACAGTGGTGACATTTCAGTCGGGGAAATGACTGGAGGAAGGCTTGAAAACAAACAGGTAGAGGTTTCTCACAAAGTGGCGCAAGTACTCTTTGGGTTACCCGCCAAACATATTTCTCACGCCAGTTCAGCAACACAAGCTGCAGTTAATTTAGAACTCCGTCAAAGTCAGTGACAGCAGCATCTGAAACAGGGATATTGTTGCAAGACAGAACTTGGACATGCATTCCATCAATACTTGACCAACGGCAACACTGCATCAGTAATCTCTGCAGAGTGAAATGAAAGTTTTTGGCAGCATAATTATTACACTTGTCCCAGCTATATTAAGAAACACTGCTTCCAGGTAAAATTAAATAATAAAAAATGGCATAACTGCTCATTTACATCTGCCTTCAATCTTCAACTGATTTAATCTCCTGCACTAGAGTCAAAACTAGCACCTGTCTGAGAAAGGTTGCATAAAATGGGAACTCGAAGCACCTCTTCAGTTTCTTAAAATTGGATTGAGTTTATTACAATATCTAAGCAAGTATATTTATTCACATGCTTTCTTTGAGGTTTTAGACCTTCAGTTAAGTCCAAGAAATCAGGTTTCCTATCGGCTAAAGCTGTGATAGGGTGACATCTGCTGATAGCACATTGTTACTGCGACTAACAAGCTTTTTATTGTCAAACTTTGTTTACAGTTACCCATCAACTACAGCAATAGTGGGCTATTTATGATATTGTGTGGTAGTATTAAAATTCCCATTACAACATTTTTTCTATCAACATTTAATGCTAATGTTGGTCCCCTTGTTAAAATAACAAAAAAAAAACATTGAGAACACTCTGGTCTTTCTCTTTAAAGAATACTCTGAAATGTGGTCCTCCTATACTGTATATTACTTCATTTGTTGGTCAAGATTAAAAAAAAGGAAAAACTGGAAAACAAATCTACCCTTTATCAGAATTAATGGTTTCTGAGAACATACTGACCGATTCCTGCAGTGCATGTAATCTAAAAAAAGACAGAACAGTAAAAATCATACGGCAGAAACAATTTGGACTAAAAAAACAAAACTTGACAACTGTCAAGGCACATATTGTACTAGCAAAGGATGAAATGTCATGATAAAACCTCTTCCTTTTAAAATCTACTATACTCTTGAACACAGTTAAAAGTCTTCCTACCCAAACACTTAACTACAGTCAAAACCAGGTGGTGACAAAATTCCTTTTTCTTTGCCGGAACACTGCAACAACACAGAGTCATGGTCTGTGGTATGCTACAAAATGACAAACAGGTTTTTCTTTAATTCAGGAAAAATTGCTTGAAACAGCACTACACTGTTCAGCCACGTTTTGCATCCATGTCAATATTCCCTCTAAGACAACAGTTAGCGTACCGAGGAGTTTTGCAAAGACTTTTGCAGTACAGTGTAATCTTAGCCATTTAGTCTCTCCCTGCTAAAATCGAAAACAGCTTCATGGGGACTGGAACTTTTAAACTTTCAGGGCTCGGTGATGCTGATGGGGAAAAATAAAATCTTAAGTACTGTGTAATTCAAACGCTGGAAGCTGAACAGAGCATCTGAGTGCTGCAAACCACTGTCACTGCTTCGAGGGACAGGAAACAGAGCTGGCTTCTAAAACGCCTCTTCGTTTGTGGTTTTTCACCACACTCTAGCATTCCCACCAAATGAACTCTCTCACACTTCTTTGGGATCAATCTGATGGGGGTTCCAACGACACCTTCAACCATGCCTTCTTCGACTCGGCTGCAGGACAGCGCGGTCAGCGCCACACAGCCATTTAAAACATCTCTGGCCTTTTGAGAACATTAATAAACTGACCACTTTTCATCATGGGCCAATCAACCGGTGCTTTTCCTTGCTGCTTGATCTAAATGAAGAAACCATGCTTGTGTTCCTTTAGTGGGTGGGGTGTTTTTATGACTGGCCCCTGCCGATTATTCTACATGTAGAGCACATGCTCTTGATAAAAGAAGCAAAAATGTTGGACACCGAAATTATCAACAATAAATATCCACTTTGCAGTGGCACATGAAAGTAGTTTACCTGGATGCCTGTTTTTCACCTAGAAAGTGAAAATCAGGAGGAAGTGGAATCAACACTCTGGGGGAAAATTTTTAAAAAAGTAATACAATGAAACTTTAAAATATTTGTTAAACTAAAAAAATGAATTTCAGCTCTTTGAGAGCAGAAAAGGAGCTGCTGGATCCAAATGGGAAGCAGCTAACTTGAATAAATATATGTGAGAAACAAATGAAAACTATATAAACAGTTTAAAACAGATGTCGGCACGACATGGTATTTCCAAATCAGGCTCCTCCTCTTCGTTTGCACATAAAAGCTCATTTAAAACAAGACAGAGGCATTACTTCAATTCTTCTTTTTCCAGAACTGATGGCTTCCCCCCCCCCATTCAAGAACAGTTCTGAGAGGCCGAGGACAGAGAGAAGAGGAAGAGCTGCCTGAAATGTAGGCCAAAGCGGTAACGTTTCCATAGAAACCAGTTTTCACAGCAGTCAGTGACATCATCAGTACTGGAGGCACTTGAAACAGGCCCCGCTTCATCTACAAACGATTCTCTCCACCCACCCTGGTCCTGCGCATTAACCTGTAAAGCCCAAAACCAAAAGTTATTACATTACAGAATGTTTAATTTCATACCCCCAAAGATTGAACAAAAAATTTGCGAGGCAATGGCATAATTCAACTGACACCATGTAAATAATATTACTGATGTAGGATTAGTCAGCTTTAACAGGAGTGTCAGGTGCATTTACACTCTGCTGCAACACAAGTTTGCAAATCACAAAGCGTAAGGAAGCATCTCCTGTTGGAATATGCGACAACGGTACTGCACACCACAGCGACTACCTGTGGCTGCTGAACAGCACACAGGGTCTCAAGCATGAGTAGGGTTGGCTACTGCATCCTGATGTAGACGGACAGTCCCACCTCTTTTCTCTGGGGTCGGCGTGGTCCAGGAGCTGCTCCTGGGACAGTCGGAAGTCGTCCAGGGGGGTCTGGTAACGCGACTCGAAGGAGCCCTCGCGCCCCCGGTAGGCCAGCATCTGGCCGGGAGAGGCGTCGCCCAGCCTGTCCCGCATGGTGTGGGCGGCCGCGGCAGCACCCAGGAAGGGGCTCAGCTCCCCATTCTCGTGCTAGGGAAAAAGCAGGGCCATCACTTCCTTGACAGGCGCTTGCTGACTGATCATTCAACGGGACCGTTCTTCATAGTTGGACTTTGTGGCCGTCTCACGCCTCTGCCACTTGTCTGGAGTGGAGGATTTGCTCCTTAGCTATTTTACAACCAGGCCAAGGGTCTCCAGCCCTGGTCCTGGAGGGCCTCAGTCCAGCAGATCTACTAAGAGGACCTGACATCAATTTTTAAAAGCCTGCAACAATTTAACAATTTAATTCAATGAAGTTATTCGGAGATCATTTGGAACAAGAAATCAGAATCAGCCCTCAGGGACCAGCTTTCCCCTTGGAATTAATTGATCAATTGCTTAAACAAGTGCTCCTCATCTTTAATCAACACGTGATTTTGGGTCACCTGTATGAATAAGTGGAAACCCCCGAGCTATGCTATAAACACTAGCTGCCATCTTCACATGCAGCCCTGGACACTGAAATACAGTCAAAGACCAGTGCTTACCCTGCCGCTGAAGATGTCTATGTGGACCAGCAGAGCTGCCAGCTCCAAGTCCTCATTGTAGCTGTTCTTCAGAGGGACTGACCGGTAACCTGGGCAGCAACACAGAGCACACAAGCTGCGGTGAAGGGGCTCTCGGACACAGGGGGAAAATATTGAAAGTGAACTGTATTGCAACCACGCTTGGTTTTACAAGTTTACAGTTTTCAGCTCTGACCAGTTACAAAGTAGGGAATCCAAAATTTTTAACGATGTGTTTCATAACCTAAAGTCGCCCTATACCTTCTGCTGATGCTCTTCCAGAAAATGTGGATTTAGCAGAGTGCACAAGTATTTGTGGTTTCCGATTTCTGATTACTATGACAGCTTGTCTTTGTTTTGTTAATAGTGTATGTTAACGCTTAAGAGTAGAGTCTGAAATTAAAGATTAAAATTGTACATAAAAATTAGCAGTGTTTAGACTAGATAAAAATCTTCTTTGAAATGACACACATTAAAGCTTTGACTTTATTGAGGAAGGAGGTTTCTAGATAGTCATGACCTAGATCTGACTAAATTGTCTCTTTTAGAAAACCTGCCACAGAATCTCACAGGACAAACTGCTGTCATTGTCAGACCAGATACACTCCATGAACACACGATACCTGTCTTGAGTCCTGTCACGGGGAAGGTAGCTTGTGCGAGGAAATTCTGGTCATTAAACATATCAATCTCGTAGACCACAAAGCGCAGGAAAGCAAATTCTGAATTGCACACAGTGAACCGAAACTGCTTTACTGGCCATATAGGGTTAAGACCATTGTCCGCTGGAGACGAAGAGAGAGAGTATAATCAGTCTTTTTGAAACAAATGCCAAAACTATGTTAGCAAATTCCTTTACAACCTGCAGAACATAAACTCCGTTTTACCACAGTTCAGACCTGACAGTGATCCCTTGATTAAAACTATTTTTATTTTAAATATAATGAATACCTATGAATTTGGCCTCTTTCTTTGAACGTAACACGCATAACCGTTCGGAGGCAATTACTGAATCTGTATAAAGACCAGAAAGGATATTTTCTGGAAAGCACACAGACAAAACGAAGTATAATCATACACTATACACTGTATTACATACATACACTGTACATAATAACTAATAAATATGAATATACCCATTTATAAACTAAGCTGTTATTAACAAGATAGCAATATTATATCCAATACAAATCTGTACATTGAAACTAGACAAAAGATTGCTCACCTTCGGAGTCAGTCTTCTGTTTGGCATTGTCATACTCTGCTCCACACACTTCAATCTCAACCAGCGGGCATACGATACCTCGCCCATGCTTCGGCAGGTGGCGAGCACCCAGCACCTATCGCATGAGAGACCTTTCAGACTGTGTGGACCAAAAGCACTCTCTCATCACTACACATAATAACATTGCTTGTGCTCACTTCAGGGGAAGGAAACAAAGCAGTCAATACCATCACAAGGTAGATTTGGATATCATTAGAATTAGGAGGCATGGTGGCACAGTGCTGGGGCCCTGGGGCTTAATCTGGGGTGCTGTCTGTGTGGAGTTTGCTGATCCCCCAGGGTTTATGTGGGTTTCCTCCAGGTGCTCCATTTTCCTCCCACAGTCCAAAGACATACTGGCCGGTTAACTGGTAAAAAAACTGGCCCTAGTGTGAGAGTGTGCACGATTGTGTCTGTGTGTGCCCTGTGATGGACTGGCGTCCCCTCCAGCTTATATCCTGCCTTGCACACAATGCTTCCTGGGATAGGCTCCAGGCCACTGTGACCCTGAATTGGATACGTGGTTACTGAAAGTGATAGGATAATGTAATAATTAGATTTAATGCTTTCATATTCTTAAATGAAAATATTTGCTGTCTTAAAATGTAATGTTTCTGCCCTGTACACCAATGCAAGTTTGAACAATGTGCGCCATTTACCTACCTCTATCTGGACGGTGATTGGCTCCAGCCCGCGTAGCGAGTTGCGGTCAAAGGGGTCAAAGTTCTCATCCCTCATTATTGCAGGCTGCAGCACGTAACCGCTCCTCCCATTAAGCATGAACAGTGCCTGGTTCATCTGCATGGGCTTGTCTAGACAGAGGGCAGTACATGTACCAGTCATTCTGTGTGTCCTGCGAGGAGCGGTGAAAGGGCAGTTTTCTCACCCAACTCTACGGTCTTTTTGTTTTAGGGTAAGAGACCATACAAACCATTCTTCTCCTTCTACATTCTATTACCTATATTATTTGAACGCACTATGTATGGCTCTAATATGGATTAAGAGGAATACCACATTTGAATGAAGTACTGAACTGGAAGGGATTTCACTTCAATGTCCGTGTGTCTAGGTAAAGCTGTCTAAAGACTGCTTCTTGAAACGTGCTTAGCAAATAAGAAGATCTCACTGTTCTAGGTGTTGAAGACTGACACGACCTGGATTAAACCACAGGTTCACGCAGTGTACTGGTTCAGAAGGCCAGGCCACACTGGGACACTGCACAAAGCTGCTACAAAGCCCTCTCTTCCCCTACCTGCCGTCTGGAAGTTCAGAGCCACCAGCTGGCTGCCGCACAGCCACATGGGGAGGGGGTCATAGTTGGAGGAGTCCAGGCGCTGGCCCTTGGGGTAAATGCGGGACAGCTGCAGCCGGTTGTACTGGAGGAACTTCTTGCCCTTGATTCTGTTGACATACTTCTCTGCCTTGGTCTCTGGGAAGGAGGACATGTCTCTGTAGCAGGCACGATCTGTGCCAATCTCTGCCAGGGGAGAGGAGACCAGGGAGGTTAGTGCTTTCAGCATGACATCCATCAAGCAACTACTTCATCCACATGAGCATAGACAGCAGGATGTGATGAATAAAGTACTGATTTTTACCTGTACCACAGGAATATTGTCTAATTATCTGGTGCAGTAATATGAAAAGCATATCAAAATGTGAGATTTTAGATACAGCTCTTTTTTAACTACTTAAAAAAATAAATGACCACAATACAAATGTTGGCCATACAAGCCTAGCCACCACATACACACACCAATATACAGGGACCATATCTTAAAAAGTCACCTTCAGATGACAATTACTCCCTTGAATACATCACTCATATCTTTATTAATAGAAATATTTAGTTTTATCCAACACTCATTCTCCTAAAAGAGCATCGTTGGATGAAGAATAGCCCTTACTCTCCTCATCGAAGGGAACTGGTCGGCAGTAGATGACGAGATCCGACAGCTCAAGAGCGATCTTCTTCCTCCTCTCCATCATCTTCCCCTCCTCCATCTACCAGCAAGGGACCACACACACATTACAAAATGCTGGTTGGTGTCTACTTATCATAGTTAAAAACTTCATGTTTACTGAAGAAAAACCAAGCAGGATTCAGCTGAAGAAAACAAATTCAAATGACTCAATGGAACAGGAATGGTCCTTATATCCATATAGTCCAGGAATAACCATTAAAGCAGATATTACGTACAGTAGGAAGAAGAACAGTTCAATGTTTATGTCTACTTTATAACCAGTTCTGACACTGGTTTGGTAAATAACTTTGCCCAGAAGGCTGCACAGTTACTGTAGAGTATACATTAGAAGGAATGCCACCAACATGGAAGAATAGAATGATTACAAATGGCAGGTGGACATTCAGTCCATTGAGGAAGAATTTTAGCATTTGACTTTTTATTAAGTATATAATATAGTGACTATTTGCCTTTGCTCATATGCTTTTGCTTAGCAACAGTATAAAAGGATAATTCAAGCATATTATTTAACCTTTTGACATTAATATTAAAACCACAAAGTGTCTAGCTCATTTTCACACCTTCTGTTTGCTTACTTCATTTTTGTCTATATGCAAGGTAAAACTGCTTCTTAAGAAGAACGTGGTCAATTACAAAGAAATGTTTTGTAGAGAGAAAAAACATCTCCTAATATGGAAACTTAGACTGAGCTTTCCTGTGTGAATTTGCTGTATAAAACTCTTTGCATTTACCATCTCAGTGTGGGTAGATTTTTACAGATCTGTATGAGAGACTGCTCTCAGGTCTGCATGATTTTATCCTCCTCATGCGCATGAATAAAGGACTCGGTTTGACCACACCTAACCTGAGTGAAGAATTTTCTTCGACACCATCTAGCCCATTTTGGATCTAAAACAAGGACATCGATGTGCTCTGCAATGGGAATCTCAGACTACACATTACACCATGACTCCTATAGCATATCTGCTACTGAAAATATTTACTAGAACCAAATTAAAAGACATGACAGAGTACAAAAGACATGAAATCAAGTGCATATAAAAGAAACAGGTAATTATTTGTCAAATGAGCTGCCATGTAGCAGCTCTATAGAAGGACTGCTGCATCACATCTGACTGCAGCCGACGGGTGGCTGACCTTGGCCTCAGAGGTCATGGTGACCTCGCGGATCTTCAGCACCCAGTCCTTCATTTCTTCCTGCGTGTTCGCCGCGATGTCCAGGACCTGCCCGGGCCGCGGCGTGGGAGCTGTCATGAGGGAGAAGACGAACGGCCGGGGTCCCTTTCCATCTGGGCGCACAACTGCAGGAAAGCGGAGATGGAGAGGAAGGCTGAGCAGCTGCATAGCTGTGGCAGCTACTTCAATAGACCATCAGGCCTTGAAGAACAGCCTTCCAGTGTTTTTCTTTCATGGTCCTGCAAAAGGCTAAAGGAGGCCATGTGTTCGCAAAACCACTCAAGCTTTCATTACCAGTAAGTATATGTGTACATAATTAGTCAAGTGCATTTAGCATTGAGAACACACCAATATGGGTCACAAACACAAGGCACACAGAAAAACAAATCTAGAAATGCCTTATCTTTTTTTTACGAGCACTGAGATAACCAAATGTACTGTAACATCCCCGGGCAATGTAACCCCTGACGTCTATGTGTCGCGACTGGGCACGGATCTGCGAGTGTCACTCACCAATGTGACACGAAGACACATCCACACTCCCCCGAAGCAGGTCTCCCAGCGGGCTGTTCTCAGCCGACGGCTGCAGTTTCAAACAGACCAGCGTTAGTACCGTTGTAGGATGGGAAGGCTAGAGCCCTTGGCCCGGAACACAGCTAGGAGTTTGCTTGGACACACTCAACAGCAGCTTGTGTCATGCTGTGACATTGAATGCCATTTTGAGAGATTTTACCACAAATGTTTTAGGGTTTCTTTAAATATTTTTTGTCTAAAGGTTGACATTTATTCACTCTTGAGTGTTCAAGAGTTAGAAAAAGTAAAGTAGTTACATAGAAAAACTGTCACTTATAATTAGGTTTATGTTCATGAACAGCATTGCACTTCGCAAAAAAACGTTTCATACGTAAAGTTCAGAGAAAAGTGAGCCTCTCTTGCAATCCATACATTTCTTTTTGCAGACAGAAATACAGTGGTAACAAGTCAAGAAAACGTACAGATCTCTCGGGCTCCACAGTGGTGGGGCTGATCTCTTCCACATAGTTGGATGGGAACCACAGCTGCTTTTTTCCTCCACAGTCCCCCTTCCACCTGCAGAGTGAATGGAGGCAGACAGGACACACAATACCCAGTTAAAGAGAAAAGCTGTCCAGTCTTTCACCTCATTCTCTGACAATACTGCATGTATCCCAAAACACAAGAGCTGCAAGATCCCAGAACTGTACTCTGGAGTCCCCGCACACACTGCAACTCAATATCACGATGTAAAAACCAGTTCAACTCCTTAAAGTAAACTGGTGCCTCCCCTCCTTCTTATTTTGCTGCCATGGGTTTAACCAGCTGTATGGGTTTGTGTGCCCTTGCTGACTCACCAGCCTCCTTCCTGTTTCTCCACATTCTGGATGATGGCGTTCTTGGAAAAGGAGAGCTCATCATCACGCTGGGCCTTGTACTCGTACAGGGCCTTCACAGTGCACTGCAGAGAGAAAGACAGTCACTACACAAAGAGTGGATGGTTTTGGATGAATCTGGGGCTTGCCTGATGCTGAAGAAGTCACACCTTAAATGTAGGCATCTGGTTGGCTTCTACGTAAAATCCTGGATTCCGTCCTTCGTACAAAGATCCGTAATCGGGCTCCTGGAAAGACAAACTTTTTGAAACATCTTTCCTGCGAAATCTTTACCACTGTGCACCTAACACACAATGTGATGCAATTTCAGACCTTACAAGAAAACCATAAATAACTGAAGAACAGAATATAAACTGGTTTTTGCCTAAAACATTGTAAAGCTTTAGCACATTTTTTGTCAGGTTCTGCTGTTCCTACATACAACATTTTCCAAGTTGTACCTTTTCACAAAAGCAAAACATCACATCCCAGAAAGGATAAGCTGAACAGGCCAGAGGACACAATAGGCTTGAATATAACTTTGAGGGATGAAAGCATAATCGCCTTGATCTGCAGCTGTTTCCAGTTAAGAAATCAGTCCTGCCACACCGAGCCGCAGACGTACAGCTGTGCCGATTTTCTCCAGTGTCTCCTCGTTGATGGGGTAGCGCAGCTTCATCTTCCTGTACAGAGGGTGCTTCTCGTAGTAGCTGATGAGGTCCACCAGGCTGTCGAACTCGGAGGTGCCCAGGACCACTGTCTGGCCCTCCTGCTGGACTCGACAGTGCTTGATCTTCCCCTCCGCCCTGTGAGAAAACGGGGGTCAGGAGTTTTGACACAAGGGGGGGGAGGGAGCAGCTCTCCCTCTGTTGAACTGAGTAACACACAGCTGGATTTCTCCACACTCTTTCTCCTGGAGAGACCGCTGACCTGGGTGGGGGAGAGTTCCTTGGCACTGACATCTATCACAAAAAGGGGTTCTAACTCATAAAAAACTTAGAAAAGAAAGCATTCATACAGTTTCATGGACTAAAATACTCTATGTACTGTATATACTGTTGCTAGTATTTGTGTGCATGTTATATATTCACTGTGTGTCTAGGTATCATGTAAATTAATGAGGAAATTTGCAGACAAATATATTCACAATTAAGTCTTAACTACTAAACAAAAATAGTTATTGCACACGGTCACATATATACAAATATTAATATATTAATTAAATATTAATGTAAGTCCTCAACTTTTGCAATGGAACAAGCACATCCCAGAATGTGAAAACACTAAAAAATGGAAGTCGAAATTCTATGAAATAACAGCCCTTTGTAAATAAAAGGGGGGAACTGGCGTACCTATTGCTTGAACTGAAGACGACCCTGACTAAAACAAAAGAGGTGGTATATTTTTTTTAACTAACCAGCCCGCAAATTCTGGTTCCCTGCAGGTGTGCCGGGTCAGTGCCCCAAGTGGTGGACCAGTGTTGTCTGCTGGCGAAGTGGCGCCAGTGCAGGTCTGCTGGGTGTGGCGTGCTCACCTGAAGGAGATGGCGTAGGAGTTGGGCTCCGTTCTCTTGCGCACCAGAAAGGCCCCGTCTCGAGGGACTCTCATGAGCATGTTCTCTGCATGGCTCCGCGTGAGGTTAGCGTGGTACCACCTGCACGGCACACAAGCGCACAGCACTCAGCCTCACCAACAAAGGCCACAGGAATCTCAGTGCCAGAAGAGAACTACATGCTTATCTGAGCAAGAGAGAGGTGCAGACAGCCCCCGACTCACCGAATGGTTTCCAGAACTGAAACTTTACGCCAAATTTCACATTTTTAGCGCCTTTACTATTATGTTCTTCGATAACAGTAGGTTCCTCACCTATTTTATTAACTTTTAAGCAGACATGAACTTAACGGACTAAACAAGACTCATGGATTAAACAGCTGTTTAAGGAAGGGCTAGGAAACATACTTACAGTACATGTATATGCAAAAATCATAGTGAATCTGGATTTTTAAACTTGCAGTTTATGTAAAGGAAAGTTTGCATAACGTGTGGCATTACCCTGGTAGTGTCTGTATATAACAAATTAATGTCCTACTAATTTAACAATTAAGAATGAAAAAGGTTACTAGCCCAGAGACTTGGGCTCAAAGGAATGCCATACAGAGACACACTATAACTGACACCAAGCCTTTTTAGTCTTGATCAAGGAAACCTGAACCATATACTCACAACCCTCAAAGGTATTGACAAAGTCAACCCAATGGATTACAAAATTAACCATAAAACACATACCTGGGAGCACAAGTGGACACTATAAGGAATACTTATAGTATATAGTAATACTTATACCACATACTTAAGTTCACTTTTTTGACACAAAGGTTTGTGGGATTCTGGAATAGGACGGACATCCATGCTGCAGCTGATATCCCAACTTCTTTTAAGAAGAAGTCAATTAGCCCCTGGCAACCTAACGAGCTTGATGGGCAAATTGGTCTCCGTTCGTTAGGAACATTTACAACGTTTTTACAAGACCAGAAATGATAATGATAGCTACGACACTAATCGAGGAGTGTCAGCATAACACATTTAAAAACTTCCGCTCAGTGGGGCTGGGATATCAGAGTGGGAGAGAGTGGGGGGACAACACTCACTCCTTGCTTTCATGTGCGTTGGTCTGAGGAACAGGCTCCGTCAGCTTCATCTCGAACTCGTTGCAGCGCAGCGCCACCTGTTTGTAGTGTGTGATGAGGGCGTAGAGGCTGTCGAAAACCAGGTTGTCCGTCAGGTAGTACTTGGGGCTGCCGCCTTCTTGGCGGGAGTGAATCCGACAGTGCTGCACTCGCCCGGAGCGCCTGTGGGAGCCAGCAGACACCCGTTACCTAGCTGAAGTGCCGCTCTGTCCAGCCGTCTGCATTCACCAATCAAGACTAACCTGTTTGTCAAATTACACTGATCCATAGATGAAAATCTAATATCTAAACAAATAAAGACTTTGCATAATGAAACCAAGACCTATTTATTCATCCCAGATTTTACAGTTTGTGTGTATAGCAGCTCTCCTTCTGCCCTGGAGTAAAGAGTGTGCTCAGCGAGCCGGCTTCCGTTACCAGAAGGATAGAGTGTAGTCTCCCACAAACGTCTCGCTCTCCCGCACGAGGAAGGAGCCGTCGGGGGCACCCGTCTCCAGGCAGTACTCCTGCAGCAGCCTTTCGGCGATCTGGCGCCCGTCGCGCCCTGCGCCCAGCTTCCCGTGGAACCACTTCTCCGTGACATGCTGGTCCATGCCGTTGGACACCTGTGACACCACGTTCGTTAGTCGCTTGCTCCTGCAACTCTCTCAATTTCCTTTCCAACCTCAGAGACTAGGGCTTTCACAAATGCCATGAACTCTTGAAAATCTCAGAGCTCTAATGAATTGACATTACTATTAACACAGACATCACGGAACTATCACCTCTACATGTGGTACTCTAACTGGATTTTGCTTTTCTGTGGAAATCATACAAAAATATCTTTACAACCTTTAAGAATTAGAATGTTACCTTGTATAAAATAGCACATATTTCTTCATTTATACAATCTGGGATGCCCGTACATCAGGAGTTTCAAACGCTAGGACAAGTTTACTGGGAACAGTTAATCTGGTGATTATTAAAAGTAGTGATTTTTTATCGGTTGTTTTAAAAAAGGATGAAGACCCTCTGACCCCCAAGCACCAAAATTAATTGGACACCTGCTTAGTTGAGAACATGCTTAGTTAAGCAATCACGTATGGGGTTTCCTAATCTTAAAAAATAGGTGTCTTAGAGTGAAGAAACTGAATTGGGGCTCTCTGGCCAACATCCTCTCCCTGCCCTACATTAAGGAATCCAGGAGGTGAGCTCGGAAAGCTCATGACAACATTAACATACCTCTCTTTGCTCCTCTTCATCCTCGTTGCCCTGGTTGTTTGTCGTCTCTTCCGAGTAGTAAATTTTGTTGCTTGTCAATACGAAGAAGTGAGGGTACCACTCCTGAAAGGCACGAGTAAGTTGTTTCTATACAGATGTTTAAAGAGGCCTTTTCCTTACATCCAACTTTTCATGCGTCATGTTTCCACAGTACAATTCCTCAAAACATTTCCATACTCCAATTAAATGCAGCACACTCAACCAAGAAATATTACAGTAAGCTATTCAAGTTTAAATTTGAACTAATTTTTAAAAAATTGCAGAAGTTTTTTTCCCCAAAAAATACCAAAGAACACTGTTCATCCTTTCAGGGAACATGTTTTTTGGATTTAGATCCTAGGTGTGTGCCTTTGTTGTGATACTGCTACCAGAACCTCGGTTGAGTCTTATTTGTAAACTTTCCAGATGACAATGCAAAAAAAAATCTTTTTAATCAACACTGTAGAGGAAGGTTTTGCTTGTGAAGAATATCAAGATCGCTCATGGGAACCCAGTCAGACATTTCCTGCTTATAATCGTAGGCTGTGAGAACTAGAAAGACGCTCACGTGATTGATGGGGTCCTCAAGATAGAGGATCCCATTCTTGATGGAGTTGCTGATGTCGTTCTCCGAGTAGGGGGTAGAGGTGGACACTTCCTCGTAGGCACTGCCCTCTGCCAGTTTCTTGTGCTGCAGGGAGATGGGCCGAGGAACAAACAGAGATCCGAAAGAAGGAGGAAGTAGTTACATTAGACCATTTCTTCAGAAGTAGTCCTCCCATTTTCTACATTATACATCCCCACAATTTTAGAACTGCCAAGTGGTAATGACTCAACAGCAACTAGCGTACCACACAGGGAGAATGAGAACCTGCAGAGACCTTCGTCTGACATGTCCTCCTGCCAGAGCCACTCATCCTCTGACACACTGCCAAGTCCACAGTGCCTTACAGGAGAGCTAGTGCCAGTTAGAGGAGCTGCATCACTTAGTGGTGTCGCTTCAAGCTTGCAAGTGCTTTACAGGTCCAAGACGTCTCTGCTGCACTCAGAGCCAAGACACACTTGTCAGCTCAAGGCCTCCAAGAACACAACCGATTGTGCTCTGTCATTCGGAGACTCCAGGCCACAGATAAAAGTAACAGATGGGCTCAGCATTCAAATCTGCATTCAGATGCCCCTAACCTGACCAACTATATTTTTTTATGGGCCCCACCCATTTGGTAAAATGCAAATAATTTCTTAAAGCAACATTTTACCAGATGAATCTTTGTAGATCATTTTGGAAAGCAATTTAGAAAAGATAGCAGCAACGCTCCACAGAAGGGCATTTTGATATCTGCACACTCAGAACCATTCCATTGTCATAAAATCAGGCTCCAGACACTATCATCCTCACTCACCTTAATGAGGATTTTCCTTTTTAGCTGGTTGGGTGAAGGAAGACCATCTGCAGATATATCCACCGCCTTGGTCAACAGCATTTCTCCAAACACCTTCTTGAAGTAGGTGGCCATGTTCCTCTGCTGCACAATGCTGCAGTGGTCTTCAATGGACAGAATGATGGGATATCTGGAAGGAGAGACAAGCCACAGTGTTAAAACAACTCCCCAGGCAGAACTATATACACTGTTGGACTTTTTCCCACTTTTCTGGCATATGGGGGGGGAAATGATTGCAAAAACCTAATACCTTTGTGTTTCTGCTATGTAATTTAAACCTCCTTAAAACAGGGTTATTGACAATGGTCCCTACGATATGAGCCTGAATCATTATGATTACGCAGCGGATACTTCGGATGTAATGAAATGCACATGACCAAAGGCAGACCTTGAGGTGCACTTACTCAGATGTGACGAAGGCATGCTCCTTAATCGTGTTCAGGACATCGCAGAACTTGATTTTGGTGGTGAGGGTGTGCCCATGGTATATCACTGGCATTCCATCTGGACCATCCCAGCAGTCCACTGAAACCAAGTGCAGGCAAATGGAACTCTTTCTAATAACCCCCAAAACTGAAATTCTGCCTGGATGCGTCTTAAAAACAGCTTCATATGAAGAAAAAACAATAAATCATTGAACTTAAAAAAACAGTTTGTCAGCTCAAATGGCAGAGCAGATTTACTTGACAAGAATAAGTGTTGTGTTAAGAAACCTCACAGGATTAGGATAATGGGGATCCTTCATAATATGCCTATGCCATTATAAAAAATTCCTATAATGTTTCCAGACCTGCATTTGTGAAGGATTAGGCTGAAATGACAAAGCACTGATTCACACATCATATGCCAGGAGATATCAGGAAGGGTAACTTACATTCAATACATCTGCAACCCATTCTCAGACAGCGTGCATAGGCTTCCAATGAAGACTCACTGGAGAACTGGTCCCCTGTCAGGTATCTGCAAGTAACATGGTAGGCATTTTAGCCCTCTCATACTTAATTGCTGCCATTTTTGAAAGTGAAAGGTTTGGCTTTTGAAGTAAACGTTGGGTTCACAGGTAACACTAGCACTTTTCTATCTTTATACACGAGTTGCACACGACACACACATTAAGCTTCCATCTCCCTAAAAAAATCTGAATTCCAAACAGACAACTCTGCTTGCAATGAGTCAAAGACAAACACAGCGGCTCTTACGTGTTGTGGGAGGAGGAGATCCAGTAGTGGGACAGTGGGTTGTTCATGTCCTCTGGGCACACCTGGTCAAATTTGGGGTCCCAGATATTGTTTTCTTTCGAAAACAGGTAGGTCAGGAACTGCAGAAGAGAAATATCAGTAGAAAAACAGATGTTCAGCAGATATTCACATCCTGGGTGGTAAAGCAGACAGAGTGAAGAAAGACAATTAGAGCTTTAGGAAATGGACAATCTGCCCTGTGAGAAACCTCCAACATCCACAGCAGCACTGAGACAAACAAGACAGCAGTAAGAAGGACACATCTAGGTGGTCCAGTATGATATTAAAAAGAACACATGGACACATCTCTGAAAAACACAATAAATCAGTGTAGATATGGAGGACCAAACTCATTTCAAAGCTGAAAACAAAGGAAAAGATCTCACACTGTTAAGATAACCACAAAACCAGCAGTGAAACAAGCACAACTGCCAGCTCAGAGGGATTAAAAAAAGCTTAAGAAACATTAGTGGTCTCACATTTTACTTCAAAGAGTTTGAAGTAAAATGTGACACGACTACAATGACTATTCACCTGAATCAGGCCGGAATAGACCTGTCTTGGTCACTGTACCACAAAAAGGATAGTACTGCCTTAGAAAGAGTTCAAAGGAAAGCAACAAAAATGATTTGTGGTCTCAGGGGATAATCATATACAAACAGGTTAAAGGAACTTGTTTAGTCTAAAACAAAGAAGATTGAGAGGTGAATTGATTCAAATAAATAAAATCCCAAGATGTAACGACAGGGAACTCTTTCGTTCTCTATAGTGAAACAAGGACACAGTCACAACTGGAAACCAAGAGAGAATTTGTTTATGACAGAGAACGGGAAACAGCTCCTAGAGGTGTGAATGTCTGGCCCGACTTCCCAGCCACGTGATTAAGGCTCCTTCAAGAAGCTGCAGCAGGAAACGTCAGACAGGAAACAAATGAGAGGAGACTTTCTTGTGTTGTGATTTAGAGAGATAAAATCTTGCCAGTACAAGACTGATTTATTAGGAGAATGGTTTATAAAGACTTTCTTGTTGTCCAGAAAAGTAGGTTGAACGCTCTCTGTAGTACTTGTAGTACTAACAATACAAGGTAACATGATAATGATCATATATATAAAAGTGTTTCTAAAAATGTTTAAAGGTTCTTGAACTACCGGAGAGGTCTGCCAGTTTTTAAACTGCACTGGGCACCCAGTTTGTGCAACTGCTATGTTATATATTGTGCAGTGAAAATGAAGAAGCCAAGAGAAAGTTCAAGCCCTCATCTGCAAAGCGATGTCTTCTATAGGTTTTGTTGTTCCCTTAATACAGATGCCATGTCTATATCACTCTAACCTGGCTATACAGATATGGAGTCCTATATGTGTCAGCACCAAACACATTGTTAAATGCTCTGAATGTGCAAAGGCTGTAGCCAGCAGCCATATCACCCTTGCAACCCACTGAAGCTCAGCAGGTGCGAGCCTGGTCAGTACCTGGATGGGAGACCTCCTGCGAAAAACTAAGGTTGCTGCTGGAAGAGGTGTTAGTTGGGGCCAGCAGGGGGTGCTCACCCTGTGGTCTGCGTGGCTCCTAATGCCATAGTATAGTGATGGGGACAGTATACTGTAAAAAGGCGCCATCTGTTAGAGGAGACGTAAAACCGAGGTCCTGACTCTCTGTGATCATTAAAAATCCCTCAAAAAGAGAAGGTGTGTTACCCCGGCATCCTGGCCAAATTTCCCATTGGGCTTTACCAATCATGGCCTCCTAATAATCCCCATTTTTAAAAAAATGGCGTCACTCTGTTCTTCTCCCCACTGTAGCTCATGTGTGGTGAGCGTTCTGGCACACTATGGCTGCCGTCGCATCATCCAGGTGGGGCTGCACATTGGTGGTGGTGGAGGGGATCCCCATTACCTGTAAAGCACTTTGAGTGCAGTGTCCAGAAAAGTGCTACAGAAGTGTCAGCAATTATCTTGGGTGTGAGGGCCACACAGGTAGAAAGTCAATGGAGTAAACAGATACGAAACAATGCAATTCAATTTCCAAAACAGGTGCCGTTAAGTTACTAAGGTTTATAAAAGACAGCTGGTAAATAAGTAAACCAGGAATTCCACCCGGCGGTGGTGAACAGTGCAGGCAGCTCACCTCGTCCTGGTAAAAGAAGGGCTGCTCTATCTCCCGCAGTGGGTCCTGCAGGTAGCTGAACATGAACTCCTGGACCTGGTTGTTGTCTGTGGCCCACAGCTCCTGCGTGCAAACACCACATAAAGTCACACCAGCTTCCTGATCCCCGGCCTGAAGCCGCACTTTTCCTTATATAAACAGCATATATCAAATTTTCATTATACAAATATTTAAACATTATATGAATATACATAAAAAACAGTTCTCAGCGCAGGGCTTTGGTCATTAGCATGGGTGTATGTGGTCAACTAAAGCAGAAGTGCTGCAAAAAAAACATTTCACACAATAATAATTATATTAAATAAGGCACAAAGAATAATCCAAAAGATCAGTGTTGCAGGATTAACAAATTCCTCATCAATTGTCTCCAAATCATGAACGTTTAATGGAAAGCCTTGAATTCCACAATTTTCTTTTAAAAGAACCATAGTCATTAACTTAAATAATTTTGCAAAACCATAATTGGGAGTCTTGCATATACAGGGCAACAAACATGTTTAGAATACCTTCCTCAATACAACTGCAGTTAAAAGCTTTTCAATAGTACATTTTTATATTTTCCTTATTGAATAGATAGGTTTTTATGAAGAGGACAGAGGAATCAATAACATCAGTTCACTTGATACCTTCTGTTGTTCCACTAAAAAAGACTGAAACTCTTCTAGGGTGACTTTATGCTGATCTGGTCTTTCTGCATATCTGTAAGAAAGAAACAAATTTCATAAATTTCCTAGGAATGGGCAAAATAACTTATGTCCTGAAACATATCCAAATAAATAGAAATAAAAAACATCAAAGTAAATCCAAAATGTCAGTTCCAGGCAAGGGCTGTATCACTGCCAGGAGAAGAGCCCTCTCCCTCCGTGTTGTTCGTTTCTGCTCCCTGGAGGGATGGGGCTGGTGCCACTTCTATCGCTATTCCCACAAGCCATTCCAGATCCTTTAGTAGGCCACTCTCCTCTGTCTACAACTTAAAACATTCTACTGCCTACCAAGACACATTATTACTAATAAAAGAAATCCATCATTCCTGAATTTGTGGCATTCTATCACAAAGGGCACGAAGATTTTACATGTGCTTTTCTGCTAAAAAAAACATTATTGGGGGAGCGCTGCATCATTTTGGCCAGTATGATTCTAAGAGGGCTTCTAAGATTCAGCTTCTATCGAGCTCAACACAGCACAGCAGCAGTGCACAGAGAAACTGCTGAAGTTTTCCATCTCTTTTTACACTTTACAGCCTAGTGACGGGATGATTTGTTTCAGGCACTGGTTTGTGTCCTCTTCTTTTTTTTTTTAAAGTTGAGCACTCTTTCTCTTGATGACCTCGTTAGGGGCAAACCAATTACTGTTGTTTTTACAAAGTCAGTTATCATCATACTTTAACAGACCTTGAGGCAGCTTGGTGACTAACAGAGCCGCATAGCTAAGCTAACATGTTCTAGTAATCATTCCCCACATTCCACCACATGATTAAATACTTACACTATAACCTGGACTACATTTCAATATATTTGCCACACTTTCCTGCTTTATGGAAGAAACATCTAGGGAATTATGCAACCGTCACTCATTACAGAGGTTTGCACACACCCAACATGTCAGTGATGGAGGGACACCCCAAGAATAACCTGGCCTACTCAAGCCCCCCTGAACACCTGCAGCACACAGCTGTGTGCCACTACGTGAAACATCCCAGCCAGAGGGCTAACGACACAGGCCAGGCTAAGACAGGCGATGTGCCAGTTACTAGGCTCCGTGTTCCTGACAAATGGACCTCTTACCGTTTTTAGCCAGTCATCCAACCACAACTTAGGAAAGTTTTAAAACGGGAATCAAATGTGTAAACTTACTTTTGGAGAAAAGGAATGTCCATCTACAAAAAAAGCAAACAGATGTGTCAGTATCTCACCTAAATAATTACAAATGATCAGACGGCAATGAATGCAGTAAGTTCACTGCTTCCCACACCATTTACACTCACATTGGGAGATCTGCTTTGTAGAGATCAGCAGCAACACTGAACAATACATGGTAAACATTTTGGTCATACTGTACTTAATTTCCAAACTTCAATTTCATATCAAGCAGCAGCATTTTCCAATATTTCAGTTTCAAATACAATTAGGACACTAATTTCAGTGACAGTCTAGTGTTAATGAGTGATTACAATACTTTAAGTGCTATCATATAACAAAGTCTGATTCAAATCTGATGGATTATTGTAAGCAATCTGTTACAGTTATCATCAACTTTAATATTAAAGCTTCTTTAAAAAATAAGCATTACTTTATGTATTAATTTGAGTGAAATAAACAAATGTAGAAATATAGGCCACCTATTTTACATCCATACAAAACCTGTTTGGTTTTACATATCCCTGTAGGTCTGTCAAATCACTTTTGTTCATTTTTCACCCTTTTGTGATCAACAACTAATCAAGTTCACAGGAAACAAATTCAAATTTTAATAAGATGTACTGTATACATACTGGCCAATTTTTTTTAATTTCTCTCAAACAAAATCCATCATTGTCCACAATAAAACTACACAGCCAAGACATTTTCAGGAGCTCTTGCAAGACTGTACATTTACTATTTGAGAGTTTCCTTACAGAAAAGATTCTGCAGCCCTAATTATTTATTCAATAATACAAAAAGTAATCCCAAGGTAATCCCACATGATGCATGAAGTGACTCAACTGGAGTAGTAGAACAGATTAAACTACAGATTACAGTCCAAATTAAATATTGCATATTTAAAAATCCATAAGAAATGTAAATTTATAGCAGAACAATGGAGCAGCTTTCATTCAGCTTGTTCTTTCAAAAAGCACACCTTCCTTTCCTCATTGTAACAATTTCCCTTGCTACAGAAAGCACTGTGGCTTGTGCTAAATTAATGCAACAATACTACCAGTGAAACTAAGCAAGCCATTCGCTGCACAGCTTCAAAGTCAAGAATATTATGACGTCTTTCCGATTTATGAGATTTGAACCCAGACCTTAATTCCCCAGTGATTCAGCAAAGTGCAATTTACGCCAAGACCTAGAAACTCTGAGGAACTGGACTGAAGCAGCAACTCAACAGCAGAAAGACTCTTAAAACTGTATAGTTTTAAATAGGAACCTCTAGAAGCACAACAAGCAATGAGCCAGGCAAAATTAAAAGTTGTGTATCTCCTCATAAGTTCAAAAGTGTTCTTCACACTACAGTAGCACACATATAAACCCAGGCACTCACAGACCCAATCACAATTCTTTTAGGTGATTAGTCGTGAAACACACGGTTCTTTGCACGCCACTTGTGCATCTGCGGCTTAATGGCTTTTACCAGAAGGTCTCCTACATTTTAAACCTGTAGGTATTGATTTCAGAGCCGAGGAGGATGAACAGAAAACTGGGTGGGGGTAGAGTGGTTTGGATTAAAATATTCTGCTTGCACGAAAGCCATATCTGTCTCCCCTGTGCTTTGGGAGCCCTTCTTGTGAATTCAACATTACTCAGAATACATGATCACACACAGCCCGCTTGGTGCAGGAGCGATCGGTTTCTCCATCTCGGAACAGCAATGTCACTGTAATCAAAGAAGCTCTGAATCCAGACAGGCATAACCTGAGCTGAACTTCGCCTATTTGGGTTCATTATTTAAGGCTCACGGACAGAAGTATTACTTGCAGCCTTGTAGCGTGATCTGATCAGCTCTCAAAAGATATAAGCAAGGCTGAGATCCCCTGCACCCAAATACCCCATTACGGAAACCACAGACACTGTTATGGGAGGTGCTGTTCTACAGATAACCTGTTAAACGAGCTCCTGATTACCATGAACCATGGCAAAGTTTTTAAAAGCAGGGTGTGAACCTCAGTCTCAACTAAATTCCACTCTGGGTGTGCATAATCTAGCCTCCCTAAATTCTAAGGCTGGCTCAAGGGGTGAAGTCATTTCTCACTTTTCCTCCTGATCTGTGGTGTAGTAGGGCTGTTGTCTGCCGTGTGTGTCAACCAGGTCAAACCTAGAAACAGCTTCACTTCGCTTTTCTCACCCCCTTCCCTCAGCTCCTCAGATTAACTTACAGACTGCTGGGCATCAAACATCAGGCTACGATACAGCTGGGCAAACTGACTGTAGGTGACGTCCCCGTTTCTGAGCTCCACATCCTGAAAAAGACACACGCATACAAGAACGCTGCATGTAACAAAGTTTAGGAAAAATCATTCTTGTTAGTATCGTGTTACGCTGAAAAATCACTTCAATATATTGCATCATGTAATAGCTAGGTACACAATGTCAACACCAAGAGCTTGTATTTCAAATTTCCGCTGGCAGTAGCAAAAAAAAAAACTATTTTAAAAATGGAACCGTTACATCTGAAGGGGACAATAAGTAACTTTGAAATGAGACCTGATAAACCTGACCTCCAGAAATTACTTATTCTTTACAAATTAATGTACAGTAATGTCCACTCAGAGCCCATTTACCATGACCCAACAGGAATGGCTGAAATTACAGCTCATTCAGTAAGGCTGAGGTGATTACGAATGCTTCAAAAACCTGTTCCTTTCCTTATTTGTCCATGAACCACTAGGTTTCACTCATCTTCCAGATTAGCAGTCCACAAAGAGATATATGTTACAAGTACTGAAGAACTGCACTGTCATTCTACACCCATTTACAACCTAACCCATCTTTCTTTTGGCCCAGATGCATTACCGGAAACTTCTCACGGAGAAACCTCATGTTCGGGACCCTGTAGTTGACTTGGCTCAGCATGTTCTTCAGATCCTTACAGGAAATCCTGAAACAAAATAACGTTTGTGAAAAACAAAAAAAAACCCTTATCACTCTTTCTTTATATGTTAAGGAAAGAATAGGATTAAAACTGCATGATCCTTATGCAAAACAAAAAAAGGGTACGTAATTTACTCAAGGAAGAACTTCCTGGACAATCTAAGGTTGCAACAGATTGGCTCAGGTACTGAATTTATAAACCATCATAATGTTTCTGACCAAACAAACAAAGGGGATGTTCACATCTTGAATATGGTCAATGGTGCACCTTTCACAGTATCTTTAGCAGTAATTTGCTTGACTTTTTTTAAAAATGTACACTTCTTGCTCTTTAGCCTCTTCTTATTTAGGGTTCCCAATAAATACAGGACAAGAACCTGACATAGGACATACACATGTGTAGTGACACAACGGAAGAGTACCGTTTCGACTTCGCTGAATCCTGAGCAGTGATCAGCTCACCCCAGACAATGAACAGGAGGTCTTATTAATTATTCAGCACATTTTCTGCATCAGGATATCGAGCTAAATTCTACTCAGGGCTCAGGAAGCCTGGCAACGTCTAGTTAAAAAAAAAACTGACAGCACATATAAAAAAAAAAGAAATCGACATCTGTCTGTGATGTGAGCTCAAAGACTCAATAATTGTGCTGACATACCGAAAGGGTGAATGAGTTCCTGTTAATTCTGTATAATGACACATCTTGGGAAATCTGGGGCTGATGCATCTTTGCATCTGTTAGTGCAATGAGAGGTAATGGTATGCATTTCGCTCAGTACTGCCTTATTCATGCAACATGATGCTTCAGGACTCGGGCGTCTGAAGCTGAATTTCAAGGACGAGGGGGTGGCCGGCAACAGCGCAGTACGAAAGGGAAATCCTCCCAGAGCGCCAATAACCTTCAGCCGCCCCACGCTTAATCCGGGTGCTGACTGCAGCCTGGAAAGAACACGGCCAGCAGGTCACTGGCATCTGGAATAAAGCTGCAGGCAGGCTGGCACAGACAGGATCTTTCGGTCTCCGCTCACTCCTGCTCTCCCCTCTTCTCCTCCTGAGGACGCGGCACCAGGAGCTACTGCACAACAGAGCTGGTTTGCAACTCTGTATGTGACCACTGACCGACAGCTGCACCTTCATCCGGCCTTCTCCCCACGAGCAACAATATCGTTAACACCCCCCACCCACGCATGACCAAAAACATGGGGGGAGGACGGGGTTTTAACAAGGCTGTGCCCTTTTGCAAGAAAAAAAGAAACCTTTGGGACCGTGTCCTCTTGTGAGCACACACAATCCAACAAGCAATAGAAATAGGTGACAGCTAGGCAGCTCTGCAAAACTGCAGCTAAATTAAACCCAGTTTTAAACACTTTGGAATTCAAATGATAAACCTATGGGGCTTGTCCCAGGCAATTTTGTTTTGCACAAAAGCAAGCTAGAAACCTAGCAAAGAAACGTAATTAAGTTAGGTTACAAACAGTTAATTATTCTCCACATGGCTTCATGTGGTGTGTAGGCCAAAGCAGGCTTCACAATGGGAAGAGAACAGACAGGAACTGGAAGAGTTATGGGTTGTGTGCTCACCCCCCCCAACACCACCACCACCATTCAACACAGACACACTCCCCCTCTCTTGGCAAACAGCCAGAAAAGCGCCCATCTCAGCGTGTTCATTCATAAAATCATTCACTAGCAACAGGAGACATGGGAGTTACATCTGATCTTCGGCAAATGGAAGGAAACCAGGTTCACAACAACAGAGCAGAGCTTTTAACTGTAGTCATGCTTAAAATAACCTTTTAGCTGCCAAGCTTGCTCAATCTGAGATCAGTATTCAATGTCTGAGCACAAGTATGACAGTTTTTCTTGTACAGTATAAATCCTTATGTCCTTATGAAAACCTCCAGTCTCTCTCTTACTCTATTCTAACCAAAAAGAACTCAGGAATTCAGTTAATTATTCCACACTTACTATATGCCCTGTGGTTAGATGGGGACAAGATAAGACCAGAGGAAAAGGAGAATAGTATTTATTCATCAGTCCCAGCTATGTAATGCTGAAACAAAATGTGTGTCGTCACTATCACTTGACTTAAACAGAAAATGACAAAATGCTTGTAACTTGTTGAACTTGTTGAACAGCAGTATGAGGAAAAACATTCAAATCTCTATATTTAACCATATGATTTAAAAACAATGCAGTTTTGATAAGATTAACCGATTTACCATTTATTTCCCTTTAAATTTAAATTTCAGGAAAGCCGGAATTCACTTACTTTTCTTCCCGGTTCCGATCAATTGCATAGAATTGTTTCCGTAACCACCTGAAAGAAAACATAGATTTTTTACAACTGGTAGTCTGACTGCCATGATAGCATGCCGATATCCAAAAATCTTAGCTATTTAGACATGACTCATGATGCTGTTTCCTCCACAAGACAGTCTAGAACTGTGTTGGCCTATAAAATCTTAAGTATCTTATAGTACCCATTAACATTACCAAGAACCAAGATCAAGATATAAAAGGAAGTGAAATCTTCTAAATAGTTCTCTTCCACATATGACATGTGTACACCATCCCCCCTCCCGGTCAATCCCACAAATTCTAAGTCAATTCCCAAGAGCCCACCTCTCGATTTGCAGGGGTGTGGAGGCCTTGAGTGTGTCTGCCACCAGCCAGTTCAAGCCCTTCACCCACATCGTCATCTCCTCATCTGACGTGGCTGCCAATCAAGAAGAGAAAAGCTCAGACACTGAGCTTGACCACATACGACTGCGCTCACTACAAACGGCAGCACATCCTTCAAAGCCAGTAAATTAATGCATGGTTGTTAATAAAGAAAATAATTTTACCTTGCAACAGCTGAATCATTGAAACTAAAAATGATTGATTTAACAAGCAGAAAACGCAAAATATAGTAACAGGTAAAAATGGACAGACCTGGCACAATGTATATCTACGAATATACAAATACTTACGTACAGAGTAATAGCAGGTTCTAGCACATCTATCTGCGTTCTACACTCTTTGAAATGACTCAAAGAAATTGATTTCAAAACCCAACAGGTGAGGCAACGTTAACGTTATCTAAATAAATTCGAATGCATTACGTCAGGGTGTTGCCAGGACCATACAATTAAACAGCTTAGATTAAGACAAATAATAGATCTACCAATATAACTTTAACCTTAACAGTCATCGCAATACGTTTATGAACTTTTTATATAAAACATTACCCAAGATAATGAAATCACCGACTTCTCAATTTGCCAAGCATCCTGAAAGGACTGCAGAGTAACATCTTAAATGAGATGGTTGAGATGAGGTTTTATACTGTTCACACTAAATTATTATTCTTTAGATGAGCTGCTGTACCACATTAATATTCCTAAATCGTATCAAAATAATCAGGGTTCTTGGCTGTGAAATAAGAAGGAAATGTAACGGTGGAGCCTACCTGCCAGGCTGAGAGCCTTGAGGCGGAATTCTGGGCCGTAGAGGATAACGAAACAGTGGGCCTGGTCAGAGCGCACAGAGGAGTCCTCGATGTAGCGCTCAAAATCCCGGGAACTCCTGCCGGGTCGGATCTCTTTAATCTCCCGGATATCAACTAAGCGGAAGAGGAAAAAAATAAACCTTGGGTTTTCACAGGATGGGTTTTGGATACTCTCGCTCGCTCTCTGTGCTTTCTTAGGTGGGAAAAAAAAGTGTTTCCTAAGGTTTGCGAGAAAAGCTAAGTGTGTCCCAGTTTTCTGGAAAGAGAAATAAAAACTGTCAGGGATCTTGTACAAAGTCCAATGATTATATCCTAATATCGCAGCTGCTGTATTCCGACAAACCACTGGAACATGTTCTACACCAAAGGCAATACTTTGTAAATGTGATCTTGTATATTCTTTCATCTTCTTAATTTGACCCCGCCCCCATTCGGAGCAGCCCAGGTGCCCAAACATGAAGACCACAAGGATCATCGGCCTGCTAAGGGGGCATCAAGAGAATCTCACAGAACACGCAGTGCAAACCTTTCCAAACTGTGAGGCAAACATAAAGGCACAATCCAGGAAACACACTCCGTGTTTGCAGGAGCATGCCATCGCCTAAAAGGACTACATCTCTCTGGAAGAGAGAAGTTCAAAAAGGAACTATAAATTAGAAAATATCCACTTATCCGGGTGGGACAAAAGTGAAATCAGAAACCACAACAGTGCATCGCCACCGAGCAAAGCAGGAAGCCTGTGGTCCTCAATTCTCAGGTCTTCTGCTCTGTCAAAAATTCCCGAGGGTGTAGGTTACCAGTCCGAGCGGTTTTGCGGTTACAAGTACAACCATTATTCACAGGAAGACATGCATCTATGGCATTAGTAAATAACCAGAATTTTTAAAAAATTAGGAGACTGAAAGTAGTTTCTACATGATTCAAAAATAATTTCCATGCGATTTAACACGGCAAGGCCAGCCAACCCACAATTCAGAGGGGAACTGGCTGCTCGGAACACCACTTGCCTCCCGACAGTAACACTATTTCTGGCAGTGCTAAAAACCTGACGGGTTTCTTTTCAAGATTTAAATTCCATTATTTCTGTAAAAGGCAATCAAAGAGGATCTATGGGACCTAGATTTCATTTCTTCCACTTTCCAAGGACTATAGGAGTTTTAGGATTAAGATCTCACCAGCTCTCAAGCAGTGCAAACTGAAGCATCACAGACTCCTCACAGCCCTGTGACACTATAACATTGGACTTGGGTGTTTATTTAAACAGAGCTTTTTCGTCATACTTTGTAACAAAGGGGATGTGTCTTCATTTTGGGAGGAGGGAGACAGAGGTTAAAACTGCTATTTAATAGGCAGCTTTGCCTCCATTTACAGAGCATGCAAAACAGAAACTGTATAAATGATGTCAAAGACACTTGCATGCATAATCATCTTTCATGTTTATTAAGAGGATTTCTTGCTATATGGTAGACCATACCAGGAAAAGAATACTGTTCAACAAGGTATGGAGTAAGGCCCGTTCATTTTTCTGTTTAATATACAGCATATTATGTTGCATCTTTGCATGTGCTCCACAGTTAACTCCCACACCAGCTTCTAGTGCTAACCCCTTCTAGTTCTGCAGGTAATTTTTTTTATCCACCAGACAGTGCAGATAACTCCACTTGCTCACAGCAGCTGTGCAAACAGCAACAGGCACCGAAGCTGCTCGACTCTGAAAAACAGGAGCTCGCAATTCAGAGACTGATGTTTACATACACACCGACATTAATTCACAGGTACAAAAATGAGAGAAATGGAAATGAAGGCAAGGCACAATTTGTGCAAAAATATTAAGGATGAGTGGGACAATTGTGTTTGGCATTTATTTTATTTCTGAGAGTTCATGAGAAGCGGACAAAATCTACCATCTTCAATGTTGGTACAGAGAAATGCGTTAGCCTGCACTTATTTAGCATCTCTCCTTCTTCCTGCGTTAACCACATTTCCTGTGCTGCTGGGTTACCTACATAGAGTTGATTAGTTGATACAGGCAAGAAGGTGTACTTAGAACAGTGTGAGGAACAAAACTGAATACAATACAATCTCCTTGTCTTTTCCATGACAGACTTAAAAAACGGCCAAACTCCGGCCACAGACATACATTATCACGAGCCTGATGTTACATTAATTATCACGATACCCGTCTTACTACTAGTACACTACTATTGTTTGATATGATGTTCACCCAATACTACGGACATAACACAGTCCTTGGTTTCCACATGTCTTACATCAGAAAAACCTTCTTTTAGACAATGAAACTTGTTACTTATTTAAGCAGTCTTTAGCAGCTCAGAATGGTACTTTAACTGCAACAGCTTTTATCTACTTCAGCACATTCCAAGTATCTTCCAGAACAGAAAGTCAGAAACCCAGCTAACCATACTGTTACCATTTGAGTTTGCTTCTGTTTGGAATCCCATACAGCAAAATAAAAAACACTGTGATGTTCCTGTTGAACAGCTTTTGCCTTTTGCTAATATTGAGTCACAAAAGGTATATTTGAATTCTACCTTGCAACAAACTCTTCCACGTGAAGTTCAATTGAATACTGTATGCTCTCAAAATCAACAAATACTGTTATAATAGCAAAATCAATTTTTTTTATAATGCTTTTCATGACAGCATATCCCAGAATTCCAACATACACACAGCCATGCTGGAACAAAGGATAGTACAAATAACAAACAAAACTGAAATCAAAACAGCAGATTTTGCTACTGGAATGGAAATTAATATTTGATTCCACGCTTTAAACATTTTACAGAAATTCACATGAAAAATGTTTCTAGCCGCTAACGGAAAAACAAACATTCAGTGTGTGCTTCGTTTTATCAGCGCCATCAAAACAACGGTTCAGAAAATTCTTCTTTGCCATTTTCATTTCCTCAGCTTTCAACTGCAAAAATAGAACTATGTATAAACGTAGAGAGGAAAAAAACAGGGCCCGAAATGCTAAGAAAACAAATTTCAAGGTCATGTTCTACATATGCATGAAAAAATTAAAAATTTCACCTCCCACCAATATTATGATCATAATTTCCACTGCATGGATATAGCGTCAGACTACAAACACCCCAGGTCAGCCCACGATTACACACAGCAGTCATACTCTGGGTTTTCCCCAAGTACCAGTTACAAAATTAATAGTACACCGATAACCCCATAATTGCACCAAAGAGAAATTCAATGCACACACTACTGACATCAACATAAATGTGCACGTACACAATAGTCAGTAGCTGGGTTTTGACAGATCACGCATTCCACAAACAAAAAGCTTCCTGAAGCTAATATTTTAGATCACTTTGATTTTTCTTAGAATTTCCCCTTTAAAATGTATTAAGTGCTATGAATTTCTGCACATCGCAACTGTACAGCAAAGGCCAAAATAAAAACAATACCAATCACACATCAAAAGGTTCCCGAGCAGACTCTGGTCATTAACTGGAAAAAAAATCAGCTCTTGGTTTCATGAAGGACAATACGTATTTGGCTCACTAATAACACCTTGATGGCCAGCAACAGTGGGAAGCCAACACCTCTGAAGCCATTTGATCTTTCCACTACATATAACGGGAAGCTGCTTGATCTTCTGGAACAGTGGTGACCAACACTGTCCCTGGAAATTCATTCCTTCACTTGCAGGTCTTTTGAGTCATCTCATGACCCAAAAGACCAAAAGTAACTTCCCGAAGGTAAGACTTCAAAGTAAAATACACAAAGAAAAGAGTTCGATTACGAAATGGAGATGACAAGATCCCCTGCAGCTCCAGAGGGCAAGCAATCAAACACCATGCAAATTTGTGCTGATCTGACGGGCCAGTGGCAATGAACAGAATCCATCAGTACATGTCTATATACTGAAATCTTTAACTATGAGGACCAGCTGACTTTTTTTGCTAGTCTAAAAACATTTGTTTTTCCGGCACTAATCCTACATCATTTAGGTCACTTCTCCCCACGATGAAATAAATGTCGTTCTGGTGTACCTCAGGGATCAGTTTTGGGACTAAAGTTATTTTGTGTTGCTTCTGGGAAATCTAATCTGAAACACTGCTTTAATTTTTTAACTGTTAGGCAAGAGAAATCCATCTCTTAACACATCTCTCTGTAATTACGTTTTTATCTTAAATACAGACAGATTTCCTGTCTTAAGTCCCAAACACATTTCCTTTGGCTTCTCTGAGATAAAACAGGTAATTCTGTTTAGTACAAATTACCTTCCTTTGATGTTCTACTCGTCAGTTATCAATTATGACTGACTTTTTCAAGTCAGTTATTAGAAACCAAGATATTGTTCCCACCTAAATTGAAATTTGACTGATGTGGGAGGAATGTTTGTAAAATGTGTGTTTTTTTGTGCATTGCATTTATTTGCATCCTGCAGCCTACATCCTGAAAATGATAACTGATTCAAATGGACTTTATGCATGTACATTAACAAGGATTCAGGCTAGAAACAACACTTCTCCTGTTCTGAACATACAAATAATTACATCACTCACTTCCATCTTTTTGAGGTGCTCTCTCTTTGCACCCCTGTCTGTATCCTTAAGAAACTTTACAAAGATACAACATTGGATTTGTGCAATTTTACAGGGTTTTTACAATAGGTACCATATTCATATGTAGGTTTAACATGTTTACTGTGCTTTTCTACAATGGACTATTAATAAACTCCCATGTGAAACGATAAACATGCATGAGAAGTATTTTTAGTGGGATGCCATGGTATTCCCAGTAAAGGTACAATTAAGTTATGCTACACTTACTGGAAACAACCACGAAGATGTGACAACATCACAGTGAAGCTTTTCAAAAAGATAAAAAATCTATTACCCATTTGCACAGTTACCAAGACCAGCCAGCATGACAGATCTGACATTCACATAAAGTGAGTGAGGACTGAGAAGGTAGGGCCATTAGAAATCCAGGTTCCTGCTTGTAAAACTTTGTCCCTGACAACACCATGTTCTGTGTCTGTGTCTCTATTTACGTCACAGCTCGAGCCATTTCACTTCTGGAAATACCTTTATGAAAACCTTTCCTGCCAAAGGCTCCATATAAAACTGTACTGTAAAGTACCGTACGTAGACAGTTACCAAATTCTATAAACCTAAATGAAGTTCAAGTCACAAAGTATACGTACAAAGAAGGAGCTTTTTTTCCCCCCAAAAGGGAATGTGTTGTTTCTTAGGTAAAAAAAGCAACACTATAATTTTACCTCCAAAACAATAAAAACAGTATTTGCAACGGGAGTCTAACAGAAAACCAGAATGGCCTTATTAGAACAGCACTGGAAGACAAGCACTACGCAAATGTTTCTCTAATTTATGCATTTCAGTCCTATAATACTAGTTGTCCTGTAAAAATAAATCATTTTATCTTAATTAAGTGGCCACTTTCGATACACGCATCCTTATACAGTGCAGGTATCCTAGCCACCCTGGGTGTTTATCTTTTCCATCTGAATGTTTTTACTTGTGTTTAAAGCAAAAGCTGGCCTTCTTGGAAATTCAACCTGCAACTTTTACACTTTTACACCAGAAACAAAAGCCAGGAAGAGCCAAAGTGTTATGGGAATTTGAAATCAGACCTCAAAATCCAGCTGGGACATCTTTTATCAAACGCCTGGCACAAACAATCTTATGTATTTATTATATCTGCAAGTATCATAAAAATATTTTAAAGACATATTTCAATATTTAAAAATAATCATGATGGTCTGCAAAAAAAAAAAGTTACCACATGTATACAAACAACATTGTCTACATGATTAACATTTCTCCCTGTCTGGCCAGTGAGAAAGAGGAAGTCTGAACAGAGTTTCCACAGCTGAAAGTGGAATTTATTGTTTACACAACACTGAAATTATGCACCTCGCACAACAGTTCACAAAATCTATATTTTGCCATTCTAAATGACTTTACAGCCCGTCAAACATGCACAAAAGATTTTTTTTCTGTACAGCAGCAGTTAATGCAGCTAACTTTGAAGAGAAACAGACAACAGAAAGGAGAATAGCTTAGTTTCCTGAACTGCATCCTGTTAGGAAAAAGGTGTCATCAGCAATCCCACATCACTGAGTTAAAAAAGAAAAAAAAAGGTTTGAATGCGTTTTATCGCAAGGCCAAATGGATAGGAAATGGGTGAGCTCTGAAAACTTCATAATGACCATCCTCAACTTCAAAACCTAGTTCTGGACACAGATCACTAACCTTACTAATACCTGGTCCACATTTACACAAGTAACTTTTAACAAACAAGATAACATCTTTTTTTTTGCCAAGTATACAGAATTTGTTTTACTTCTGTTACAAAAGATCATCTGTGGTCAGTGTCATTCTGCAATTTCCCTCACGGGATCAATAAAGTATCTATCTATTCCTGTCAGTCTTACATGACGTCAGTGGACATTTTCACTCCATTTTCACATTTAACTTCAAATACTATAAACTTTTACACTTAGGATAGTCTAACTGTCTGTGAATAGTTATGCATCACACCAAATAAGTCAAAATTATATTTTGATTGGTTTGCTGAAACTGAAAATTTAATTGTAAATCTGAAATTAACCTAGCATGGAATTTTATAAACCCTTTCTACAAACATCTTTGGAAAAGTACAACCAACGACCAAACATCATAACAGCAATAATACATGGTTAATAAAAAAATTAATTCTACAGAAAATTGCATAGGTACACATCTCTGGTAATAGTGTCCTAATACGTTGTTCAGAAAATTTCTGGAACAACTAATCATCGCAGTCTGTTGGGTCAAATGCAATAGGAGCATTAGTGGTACTGTTATAGACTGAGCCTCCAGCGTCATGGCAAATTCAGTTCAGGCATCATATTTGTGGCTGCATCCTTGTTTGGAAGGGCTGTCTCACGTATAATGCCAAGTACACACAAGTATCAAACACTATGAAAAAGGGCCGCCCCCCCCTGACGTGTCAACCAGACTGAAGGAAGTGACATTTCCACAATCCAATCATTTAGCACAATCAGCTCTTTCACACTCTCCCCTAAACCTGTGAAACAATATCTACAACCAACAAGCTACAAGCTACTAGATCCCAGTCACAGAACCACTGCATTCTGCACAACTGGACCTCATCTGGAGCTGCACAGGCCAACCATACATCAAAGCTCCTATAATGCCAGTCTTGTGATGCAAGGGGATCTGTATATTTGTCAGACTGCAGGGCAGTACTGTCACTGCAACAGGCTCATTACATGGCATAAGCCCTGTTTCCTGAGCACATTAGATCTGGTGGCTCCATCTCTTCAGCAGCCCCCTTTTCCCCCACAGGAATAGGTAGTTATTTCTGAGAAAATTCACCCAGAAAATCCCATTGAACACATGTAAACAGCGTAACTGGTCAGGAGCCTAACGTAAAATGGAAGGTGACGCAACCTCTCCTTTAACCACAAGGATTATAACGCTGCAGGTTATCAATGGTCTGCTAACAACAGGGGACACAGCACCGCAGTTCCATTGGTGTCCAAGACACTTCAGTATCTAACAACCTCAGAAACAGACCTTCCTAAGCACAGCTTCGGGTTTATCGAGACTGACTCCAAGAGAAGAACCGAGGGCTTGACACTCGACACTGACATGGGCTGAACACCGAGTTGGAGATTTTCTCATCATCCTGCAGTTTGCAACTGAGAAGAAAACTGCAGCTTTCCTGCATTTATCATTTATTCATGAAGGACATAATTCAAGCTGTGGGTCTCTGCTGCAGTCTACAGAGACTTAACAGCATGACTTTTGTACCTCACCATCCCTCCTGCCCCAGTACTACAGCATACACCCCTATGTCTTAAGCAAAACAATAGCTAGAATGAGCAAGAGTGCTCGTTTAAAAAAAACTGTTCTCCTGTTAAGAGCAACACAATTATCAATTTACTGTAGATTACATACAGCCTGAGGTCAGCTATCATTGCGGTTTGAATTTTAAAAAAACGCTAAGAATGGCTGCAGTCTTCATCTTGTATACCACAAGAAAGAAAACAAGTCAAACAATATTGGTCCGTCCTTTAAAAGAAAAGGAGATGCCACGTGTGGTTTAAACTCATACTAAAATAACATCAAGAAGCGACCGAAGTGCAAAGCCTACATACATCACAGCACTCTCGTATATATCTGCACGAGAAGTTACATACACTTTGAAGGTATTTATTTTTGCAATAGGAAAATTGTTACAACTTGATCGTGCTCTGCTGAGATTTTATTTCTACACTCTGACTTTCACTGGGGTTATGATAAACCTCATGGCACTCAGCCAATCACAACGGAAGCAAGACAGAAATTAATGCTGAAATACAGGCAACTGTATAGTTTCTAGAGTTTCTCAAAGAAAGAGTTAAAGGTAAAAATATTCTCCAGATTTGTCTTGACATATGAATCAAAGAATAAAACAGATTCCTATCAGCAATTGCTTCACAGAACTCAGAAATAGCAAGCTGATGCATCTTTAGCAATAATACCCTCTTAAACATTTGTCAGTGCCTTTGGCACGATTCCTTCATGATTTGTGACCATTCAATGCAAGAATATTTCAATTCAAAGTTCAATGATTTCACTTGAGAACAGCCTTCTACTAAGGATTCTTAGAATTTAAGTAATTTGACTGCGCTGTTCCTGAATCTTGACCTAAATTTTCTTTATTCTGAACATTCACAAGCACTCTGAACTGCTGCTGTGCGAGTATGTGCGGTCGACTTTGAAACAAAGTTTTGCATTAGAAAATTTCAGACTATTGCCGATATATTTTGGTACGTGATGAAATCTGTTGAAGCATGTATAGCAGAGTCACTCAAATTCAAGGACACAGTTGTAGTAAAATTCTTATTATAGTATATAGTATTCCGGTTTTTTTAGACACAATAGTATAAAAATTACAGAAAGCAATAATTCAAGTATTATAGAATATTGCAATATAAAACCAATATAGAATTGTGATATTCAGGTGCTAAGAAATCAACAAGCCCAAACTGCTAACATAAAGAATCAGCCTTGTGTTTCCTTGTGTCCAATCCAAGCCAGCACACTAGGCCGGGGGCTGAGATACACAACGGCAGCAAGGCAGTTCATTTCAGTAGATGAAAAGGCCCAAGACCCTGCAGCCCCGGCCTAAAAAACAGAGTAGCGTAGTAGTTCTCATTCCTTGTTCAACGTATCCCTCAGGTGCCAACAGAAAAATTTGAAGGGCTGTTTTTAAAGCCATCAAACACTCCCAGCTGTGACCAAGGTTCACACTCTTGCTGACATACAGTACCTAGAGAGTTTCAGATGCAGATGGCCCATTTCATGCCACTGCACTGCCATACAGAGAAGCATGTGGGGCTTGTACATAACCCAGTATAGTGCTCATCTTCCAACATATAATAAAACAATACTTCTGCTGGAATTATGGAGAAGTGGAACAAGTTCTTCAGTGGACGCTAGTCCTTCAGTCACTGTGATAGCATTGACATAAAACACTGCGCAACAAGAGTCTTTCCTACTTTTTGGTTTGGCAAAATGTCCTTTTGTCTCTCATGTTCGTACATAACAGTTACAGGCAACAGCAATGGGAGCATGTATCTGGAACAACGTTAATCACTGATTTATTAAGTGAAACTTTTTTTTTTAAAGTCCATTAAATGGGGAATGTCCCCTCTTCTGTATAATCTGAACACTTAACTCACTCTAGTGACTGGTGGTGGTGATGTTGGAAGACTTTTCCAACGTGATAAGCAAGGTGCATCAAATGTAGAGATTTCAAAATTAAGATAATGTACTGAGAACTGACAAATAAATAGCGTGCTCGATAGCTTCGAGAGTAAAAACGAAGGCCTGTTTTTGTCCTGTAGTGTACTAAGCAGATAAAAATCTCTCTCCCCCCCCCCCTGCTTGCCATGAAAACAACAAACCACCATACAGAATTCCAATCGATTACCATACTGAGCCCCCCTCAGTAAAGTTCCCTTTCTGTAAATTAACAGACTGTATTAGCTAATATTGTCCAACCTGGTGTATCAAGTGGATTACCGTATGTGATCTTGCATGAGGTGTTGCAAGTATCTGCAAAGTGCAGATAAAAAACATTAATTTATTGAATGTTACATCCGGTGCTGAACGCAGCAGTTAATCAAGACATAAGCTTTCTTATGAAAAAAAGGATTATGTCCCCTTACAGAGCATGTAGACTACCTATGGGCCAGGATTATTTTTGAGATGTGTGGTTTTCATAGTTTACACCCAGCATTTTGGCACTGTTGTCACAACTTGTATCAGCAATATTTGCATGTTGTTGGAACCCTTACACATTGTATACATTACCTCAAGGCACTATTTTAAAATGTATTTTATGTTTTGATTTATTGCTAAGAGAGAAATAATAATTCCGTGCTACACAGGTACTGAAATAATTTAAATATAACTTTACAATGTACCAGCCTAATATAATTGATATCATAGTACTCATGAAGGGACGTTACTGTCATTTTTGTTTTTAGCCGAGCTTGGATTTCTAAATTGTACTTTAAAAAGTATATATTGAATGTACAAAAATGTTATCAGCGCGAGTTGCAACCTATAACACATTGTGCTTTGTAAAAGCAGACAAATACTTTAAAAATGTCGAATCATTCTTCGCTAAAGCAGTAGCGAATAAATTGTAGATTCTCGCTACTCATTAAAAAAAAAAAACATGTCCAAACTTGTATTTATGACTGCTGTACAGGCCTCATTGTTCGGTCATGAATAGACGCATAAAGATATAAAATGTGGTTTATAAAGGATAATGACATTAATTGCTAAACGGATGAAATCATAATTTATGCTGGCAACAGGAATTTATGTGTTGTAAAAAAGCAGTATTTTTTCTCAAGGAAGTTGTAAAGTTTTATTATTACGCCATGCATCTGTGGACAATGTTGCAGTTTTAAAATGTTGGAAACTCTGGGAAAACAAACATCTACGAATTAGTTGCAGAATGTCGCTGCTTAAGTAAACATTTTTGTAACATTTTTAGCAACTTTTAAATCTTATGCGATACATAGTCAGACTCCCAGCTGTAAAACATTTTATCAAGTTAAAAACGTAATTTAAAAAAAAAACATTTAAAGACGCAGCTGCCAATATTTTAAAAACAAAAATCACGCATATACACAACTATGTTGTGCAGCAGTTCAACAAATACTTACTTTCTCCTTCAATTTTGTCTGTGCCTCTGGTCCATATAATTTGCCTCGTCTCAAGCTTGACTTGAAATGTCCTCCTCTCCGGCCGCTGAGATTTTTTGGAGTAATAGAGTGTCAGGACAGTGCCAAGCTCAAGGTCTCTGTACAGATTGTTGACCTCCGCATCATTCTCGATCCAAGGAACTGATCCGTTGGAAAAGAAGCCCGTCGTCGTAGCCATAGTCAATTCCTTGTTTGTTGTCCTTTATCTTATAAAACACTAGAAGGCTAAAAGCAGGGCACCTCTGAGTGACGGGTAATCGCTACAAAGCAAGATCCATTTTCACGGTGATGATCAGGAGGAGTAATAATTATGATCCCGTTCCAGACACGGGACAGTCGGTACGTTCACACGCGCCCCTACCTTACAAAGAAGTCAGCCCAGGAAAAACTTCTGCTAGGGTCCATTTTCATGAATTGGTGGGTAGCCTATATTATGTGCAGAGGTCTGTCGGGTGCTCGCTTAAACTACAATGTGCATTAAAAAAAAACAGCACTGTATTCTTTCTTCAAAACCGCGAGAGAGAGAAAAAAATGCCAACTTCTTTTTTTTCCACCCCCCTCACCACGCTAAATATCCCAAAGATGAAAAATAAAATCTTCCACAGGTTCTACCAGCAATCCGTTACACGGTTAAGTTACAGCTCAGAAGTCTGTGTAATGGTAAAAAAAAAAATGTTTCCTTTCCATGTGAAGTTTCCTGCTGTCGATCTTGCGCCTCTATCCCTAGTACCGGTGCGCTAGAAGGAAAAACACACAATAAAATCGGTCTTTACGGATCCACTATCTTACAAAACGGTATTGATTGGAGAGATGAGAGGGTAGGGGAAGTATGGCTGATCACTGCAGTCAAGTCAGGTTCTGCCTGTACAGTATTTTCTCTGTCGTCTTGCGCCCCTTCGCCTTACCTTCTCAAAATGTAATTGACACACGAGCACAACAATGCCGAACTAACACTCAAGCGCACTGGGATCTCGGCTCACAGCACTTCCACGTTTCTTCTTTTTTTAAAAAAAAAGCCCGTCCTCTCCCTTTCCTTTCATCCCCGTGTGCATATGCCGATGCTCTTCAGTCCCGGGAAAAGCCTTGTGGTTTTTCCCTTGGCATCCTGTTAGGGAGCCTCCATTGAGTTAGCCATGCAAGCTAGTCGGTATCTGAAACACAGCAGCCCTTCCCCCCCTCTCCTACCCCCTTCTGCACAACAAAGCGCCGGAGAGTTCAGCCTCTTAAAGACACACGACCGGCTTTCGGAGCTGTTTCTCCAGCTAACGTCGAAAATGACGTCTAAAATTATCATCAGTCTGTTTGGGACACAAAGCAGCCGACGGGACCTGCAGACCATTCACAATAACAGCACTAACAATAAGAAATAAACAATCATATAACTGATGTAGCTATTATTTTTGTTGACTGCAAACAACTGTCGTGCCTATTCTGTCGAGCTATAACCTAAAGATTGTGGTTTGCAAGTGATAGGGATAGAAGGAGAACGCATACATCAACCTGAATGGTAGTATTTCAGGTGAAGTGAAGAAGTTTACAGGTGTACCAGCAACTGAACACGACTGCGCCAGTAAGAAACACGCAGCACTTGGGTGCTAAATGTAGACGTACCTATTTAAAACATGTATTAAATGCCTACGCAATTAAACTGGTCTTTAAAGAACTATTCCAGTGATGTCCAACTGCATGTAGACCAAGTAAATGTCCCAGTAATTGTAGAAAAAAAGTAATGACATATTTCTGGTAATTATGACAATGACACATTACCGATGACTCTGTAAAACAATTCTAGGACCTAAGACCCAAATGAAAATGGCCCAATTCATACCTTCTAAACCTACCTACCTTACCTGGGATTTGACTACTACCATACCGAGGTGTATAATCGATACAGAAATTAGTTTTTTTAGAATTGCAATGTTCGAGCACTGCTCGAAAAGCAGTGTTTTCCCGGGTGTATCTTCCGATTCTGTTTCAAAAAAACAGATTTCAACGTGGCATATTTCTAAGGATTTCACACGCAGCTCGTACGTACACGTCCATCTTTCGGTACAGCTCCTTCACGGCATGATTCAGCAAGCACGTGTTTTCGTGACGAGTTAACATTTGGGTATATTTCTGAGTTCGGAGAAATACAAAGGGAAAGAAACAAAAAAAAACTAATTGAGCCGCCGTGTTAAGTTTTCAAGCACCCACAGTACGTGGGGGCTGTCCTCGTCCCTGCGCTGTCTCAGCCGTGAGAAATGAAATCCCGGAGACCTCGCGTGGTGGGAAGAGGAAAAGGACGGCGGCCCCTCATTTCCACTCCACTCCGGCGTCAGACCCGAGAGAGGTGGAAGATTGTGATGCCATTTCGGTCACTTTTTTAAGCGCTCAGTCAGCTCTGGTGGAAGGTGGTGAAACAGGGGCGTCGCCAGGAATTGATTTTTGGGTGGGCCTGTGCAAAAGTGGGTGGCCCGGGCCCCGTCCTGCCAGTTTAGGGGCACCCCTCCAATTTATAATGCAATCCTCGAGCAGTATAATCAAACAGTAGAATTAGCTGAACCTTATGTATACACACTGTCTCTCTCTCTCACACACACACACAGGTTAAGAAACAATTGCCTAGGCTGCCGAACGCTACTATATCACGGCGGACACACAAAAACTATCAGTGCCTACCTCTGTTGTGAGGTTTTGGCCTTCTAGACCAGACTCAGGCATCGGGGCTTGGAATTGAATATGGCGATAATCTCGTCATTGTCTAGAGAGTCGGCAAATTCCTGTTTAAATGACAGCTAGTCTGCAAAGGTCTCTCATATGAGGACTTTGTTTTTAGCTAAAGAAAAGCTGCAAGAGCTCATTTTCACTTGTTGCTTGTGACAGTGCTAAGTATTTCAGTAGTCTTACGAGTTACTCTGAAGTTAATATTTTATTGCAAAACACAGTGAACACAACGCAAAAGGCAAGATTCAAAATCCGTCCGAAATATTGTATTTAAAATACCATGCAGGGTTTACCCCGTCTGCCGAGTTCAAGCGCTCTGTTACAGTTTTTGCCGTTGAAAGTAACTTCCCAGTTTCTTTCTTTCCCGATATATAGCGCCTTCTTTTCTCGGGAGGGGTGTGTGTGAGACATCACTCAGACACCTACAACGTCGTAGGGGAACCGGACGGGTCTCAATCGTTAGTGCTACGTTTGTGCCGTTAAAAGTAGAGTTTGTGCTGCTGTCTTTTCCGAGATATAGCGCCTTGATTTTTCGGGTAATCACGTGACAATCTACAAGGAAGTTTTCAGGTACCAACAAACTCGGTACTTATTTGTCCCTATTTGTCACAATAAAAGTCACGACCACCAGATCATTCAGTTGTGATCTTTTGATCAGTTGACCCCAGACTTTGCAGCCTTTACAGGAATAAACAGTCCTACATTTAGGGAGGAGTTACTATGTTAGTTCATTGGGTTAGGTGTTTTCTTTTAATTTTTAACCATGTTCTCGAAAATTTATTGCTTGTATACTCCTTTCACCAGTTTCCAAATTACCGCTGGTATAACACGAGAGCCCATTTTCACATTTTTAGGTATTAGTTTCAAGATCGATATAATTTAACAATACAAAATAAATTGAAAGCACGAGCATAATAACATAATGATCACAGACTTTACATTTCTATTCATTTTTTAAGTACAAAGCAGAAGGTGTTTCCCCTACCTTAAATATACGATTAAAATTGTTCAAATACCATTCATTACAGAAAGCAGTTATATTGCAAATAAAAATGTATTTATTTCGAAGAGTATGGGGCATTGTGAATCAATAAAGACGTTAAAAATTAAGCCGATGTAGTTATTTTACAAATAAGTAAAGCAATTAAAATTAAAAATAGATTCTCATTGACAGTAAACAAGCCACCTGGCGCTGCTAGCTTGAACAGCTCTCAGACCCGTGATTGGCTAAACCCCCGAACAGTTCAGGCCGCGATTGGGTGAAGAGTGAGAATCGACACTCTGATTGGGTAAAGCGTCACAGCGGAAGTTCTGTGTGTACCGTGTGTGCTGTATGAGCACGCTGGATATACAGTAACACATCCATTGGTTTCCAATTACTGATCAAGGCGCACTGAGGTCAAAACTGAATAGCAGACAAAGAATGTCATGGCATCCACAGTGCGTTCACGACTCCGATAACATGTCACGATAGGAGTGCGCATCACGATCACATCATGATACCTATTGCGACTGGCGCATTACAATCAAGGCGCCACATTAAGCCCATATATCGCGATGTGACATACCCGGATAAAACGCCTCCGCCCCCATGTCTCAACATGGAGCCCACATGTCGCGATATGGCGTTCCCCGATTAAAAACCTACTCTCTTGTCGCGATACTGAGTTACACATATCGCGATATGACAAACGCCCCTGCGCCCATGTCGCGATATGAAAGGGCTTCTATCGCGATATGGCACGCCCGGCTAAAAACGCCCACCCCCATGTCGCGACATGAAGCCCGTATATCGCGATATGACATACTCCGCCAAAAGTGCCCCACCCCATATCGCGACATGAAAGGCCATATATCGCGATATGACATGCTCAGCTGAAAACGCCCACCACCCATGTCGCGACATGAAGCCCATATATCGCGATATGACATACTCCGCCAAAAGTGCCCCGCCCCATATCGCGACATGAAAGACCATATATCGCGATATGACATACCCAGCTGAAAACGCCCACCCTCCATGTCACGACATGAAGCCCATATATCGCGATATGACATACCCCGTCAAAATGCCCCGCCTCCATGTTGCGACATGGAGTCCATATGTTGCAATAGAACATACCCTGACAGGATATGCTGAACCTATGTCACGAAACAAAGTCTATATATCGCGACACGACACGTCCTATCTGTCTATATCATGTCCTGATATGAGACCTCTGTTGCGACAGCAGTGCCAGGGTGGCATAGACGCAAGGCGCCAGTCGTGATATAAAATGCCACGATATACATGCGATATACATGGGGTCCCTATCATGACATGCTGCGGAGGTCTTGTCGTGATGGTATCCCACAGTTACGCGTTTGGCAACAGTGTGTCAAGGTAGGGAAAGAAAAGGAAAACGTACGTTACAAAATAAAAACCATAGATCTTACAATCACGGTGATTTTACATACATTAAAACCACTGGTTTATGTTATAGATTGTTAACTTGTTGGCTTGCGTCATGTCTTGGGATTATTCACATCTAAGGAGGCTCATATGTTTATGGATATTAATTGTCTTTAAAATGTTAAGGGTACGAGCTAAACTGTAACAGAGCGCTTGAACTTGACAGACGGGGTCACTGGAGGTCAAAGTCAGCGTGCAGGGTCAGGTGATCACCGGAAAACAAGGAGCTGTATCTTGTGAACGAAAGCAGCAAACTTCGCACTAACGAATGAGACCGGTTTGGTTTTCCTACGACATTTTAGGGGGGCTGAGTGATGTCACAACGCCGAAAAAACAAGGCGCTATATCTCGGAAACGAAAGCAGCACAAACGCTACTTTCAACTGCTTAAACCGGCAGACGTAGCACTAACGAATGAGGTGCGGGGGCAACTCCACGGAGCTTTTACCTTGCGCAAATAAAATATTTTCAGCGCACTTGAGCATAACATACTAAAGAATGTGCACGCACGTATGGGTTTCAGAGGTTGGAGTTACAACATGTCATAAAACGTGTGTCTACATAATCGCACATGCACATGCCAGTAGATTCTCCAGATATCCTATGGGTTCAGAATGAAATGTTTTATCTTGTTCCAAGGATGCTTACAACACAATCCCCGCTGCTTTTCAACAAATCGGTAAAATAAAAGTACGAATGATTGAACTACAACGCGATATTCTGACCTATTTTTATACAGGATCCTTAGAAAGCATATCATGTTTCCAGGGAAAATCGGTCTTTCAAACTTACCACAAAGAGCATCTGCTATCGGGCACACTTGCACTGCCATGTTAGAATGTTCATCATCAATACAATCAGCTTTCCCAGCCAGTCCATCGGCTGGCATAATAAAGGGAGCTCTTTGAAGATTTCAACGTCAACTTCCAAAACAGGCTACCGAAGTATGTAACCCTATACAATGTTATGTAGGCAAAACCAGCAAAACTGACTCCTCCTGTCTGGCGTTATTCCCAGAGGTTTTTGAGTTGATGCACACTGGCATCAACTGTTAAATCAAAAACATTTTCTTCCAAGTTTGGTCGTTAATATTCAAGCATATTTTCTATGAAAAAGGCGTTTTTTGCTTCCTCTGTGGAAACCATAGACACTCCTAGATCATTTCAAAGACTGAGTTTTATCCCATTATTGTTAGGATGGAGGCTGACGATCTGAACCTACTGTAATTTCACAATGGATTCCACACCCCTTCATACATCTCCTGTAAACTTCAAGTATTCAAGAATTTTCACAGTCTTCTTCTCATTTTAGGCTTCACAACATGACATGACAAGAGCAACCAACTCTGTCCCATTTGCTTTTGATGTGACATACAAAACAGAAACACAAGAAGGACTTTAAGTTGTAGGATTTTATTTTTAAATAACCTACATTGACAAAATAGGCGAAAAAAAAAAAACATGATTGAAGGCTAAGACAAAAGTTGTTAAGCCAGTAAGAGATTAAAATAATAAAAGCGGCTAATTTCACTAACACTGCTTTCTAAAAACAAAAAAGAAAAACAAAAGGTCCAGAATAAAATTCATGAAGAAAATTCACATTAAAATTTTCTTTAAAGTTTTTCAATCTTTACACAAATACAAAAAATAAAAGCCCTAAAACTGTAACTCACTAGATTACTTTTTTTGGCAAAGTTGATATCCCTCACATATTTTATCTGACCTTTTGGGAAAAACAAATCCATGCCCACCCTACGATACAATAAAATAGTTTTTTCTTCAAGTAACAGATAAGGGAGTTGTTGCTTTAGCCTCTTAAAACAGTCTTCAGAAATAAAATTAAAACCGAATGCAGGACTCAGAACTATGTGGACACTCAGGATACTGGGGAATTGCTATCTACTGCAAAATAAAAAACAAGTTCACATTTACACTGAAAACAAAAGAAATTCCCTGATAGAAACTGTGAAAAAGAAAAAAAATTCACATTCTGTCTTCTAAAAGAGTAAAATAGTTAAGAAACTGTTTTCTCCAGTATCCGAGCTAAATTTCACCGATTGAAGTCCACACAGTTCTAAGTTCAGTTAAAATTAACACTAAAACATCACGCATTCTCCCATCCACACACAGCTTTTGTGGTCAGCAATTAAAAACATTATTTCAACCCAAAAGGACTCTTCCATTGTTGACATAGGTGTAGCTTAAGGAATTCCTTGATTTTTCTATTAAAATATAGAAGTTATTGAGAAGTCCATGGGCTATAAACAGACTATTTTTTTCATTTTTTTTAATACAGTAGCTATAAGACCACAGAGTTCAAAGGCTGCAAGGTCGTGACCTCACAGCTGAGGGATCAGCCAGTTTTAGTGAAGGGTCAAGTCATTGTGCGCTGCATCGCCCACAGAGGATCTGTGTGTCCTGGGGTGGGGAAGGAGGGGGACAGGAGATCTGACGGATCTGCTCGCATTGTCTTCAGCTGCAGATTTTAAACCAAGACACTTCCTGCTGACCTCCGAATCCCCCCTCCCTCTGACCCCTGACCCTGACCCTGAGGCCTACCCTGATCCCTGCGCCCACCTCTCTCCCTTTTTGCCCCGTCCTCTTTTCCTTGTCAGGATGACCAGCGTGGTGGAATTAGTTATGCTATAAAACAAATTAAAAACGGAATAAAAACCGCAAAGGGGATTAAAACTCAAAGTCGTCATCTGCCATGTCGATGGCCCAGGCAAACTTCTCCCGCTGAGTCTTGTTATAGATCTTCTCGATGGGCACACCCCACTTCTTACACCTGCAAGTAAACGCAGGAAAAACACAAAGTTGGAAAAATTTAGACAAAGCAGGCAAAAGGTTAGTTTTGCTTAAGAAAGGGCATCTCAAACTTTTCTCTCCTGCCAAAATCTAAAATAATTAGATACCTTCCTGTAAATGTAATGAGAAATACTTGATTTAACCCCCCCCCAACTAGAATTATGGTAAAATAAGAGCTTGTTTCAATGAAAATAATCATTTAATGTTGTAACAAGCTACATGAAGCTCCTGATCTGCAATTTTAATCTCTCCGGATCTTCAAAACACTGAATTTGAAGAGTGTACTCCTGATCACAGACCAGAACAAGAGATAAAGACCTGATCCACCATGTGTAGCTCTTTCCAGCTCTTAAGCAGTTTACTTAACGGTTACATCCTCTGAAACGTGCTCCTATTGCACATTGCAACTCCAGTCGAATACCTCATTACAACTATAGTTTTGGAAGGAGGAGCATTTCTTACAGGAGCTGAATAGTACTGCCAAGAGGCCAACACCAAACAAACCTTCAGGATAACTTGAAAGATTTCATTTGTTTTTGTACACCAATTAAAAATGTACTCCAGGTCTTTGATCTCCAACACAGAACTGAAAAAAAAAACATGTCACTCGAGAAATCCTTTTGAGTGTCTTTTCAATCACCATAGCATCTAGCCAGATCTACACCTTTCAAATTCTGCAATTCAGAAAACAAAGCAAGGATAAAAAAAAAAGAGTTAAATCTTAAACCTTAACTCCGAACTACCTGTCTGACAGCAAGAGATCCTTTGTGCAGATCTGTCACCAGATAGAAGTGTTTCACACACAGGATCTTAGCTTCCTCTTACCAAGCTACTGAGATGCGTGGGTCCAGGTAGTTGAGCTTGGATGTGCCCAGAGCAATCTGCTTGTTCTCCTCGCGGTCCGTTGCCTGAACTTCAAGCTTCATTAACTGCTCCTCTATTCTCTGAATGGCTTTCTTCTTGCTCTCTACAGCCCTTTAGAAAAAGACAGTACAACAAGAGAGCTGTTGAACTCCCCCAGTCCACTGACCAGCCTGCCCTGCTGATGTTTCTTGCGGCTTTAATACTCACTTTTTGGACTTCTCGTCTTTCCGTACTTTGGCGTCAGCCTTGGCACTCTTCAGTTCTCTCCGCGCATCGGACAGCTGATCTTTCTTGGCATCAATCTGTGACAAGCAAGAAGGAATGGGATCTGTGAGGAATGGCCAGTTGGCGCCAAGTCAGCAGGTTTCACTTCAAGTAATGAGGACTATTAGGCCTTCTGGTTCACTTTAGATCATGCTAGTAGTTCAATATCAGACAAATATAGGAATGTTAAATTGACTTATTTACATCTGTCCGTAATGTAACCCCTGGCTAAATCTGGACTAGAGAATGCCATTCCAGGAATCTGTCAGATTAAGAAGAGTTTTAGTGTACATCATGTGACTAGAACTTCAAGTTACTCCACATTAGGAATGCTGACACCAGTAGCAAAACATGAAGAGGCAAAAGCTTCTTAAAGGGGATTTATGATTATTCTGTCATTAAACTTGCTAAAACAGCAGATAATTAAAACAATGTGGTAATGTAAAAGTGTACTAAATACAAGCTTACTCCTGTCCTTTCCCTTTGATTTTCATTCCATAGTGTGCATCATCGATGGTCAAGAAAAGCATCTAACAGCGTGAATCGGAGACTTAATTTTGACAGCATTACATTTAATTACTCTTCTCTCAGTTCAATGTCTTATGCATTTTACACCTGCTGCTGTGAAGTGAACTATTTTATGTCCTTCTAGTTAAATGTAGACACTTTGGTTCTACAGATGGTGACACACCTGCACAATTAACACCACATTTAGCCGAAAAGGTGACTGCCTTCGTGGTAAGGAGTTAAAATTCAAATTCTCTTCACCTACCAGAAGTACTAAATCATGAAGACTGAAAATCAAGGGACAAAGGGGTGGAATGTAGAGATGCATATTTGCTATGATAACGTGTTTAAAGGAGAGAATAATCTGCTCTTGAAATAGCAAACACTTGCCACACCAAACCTACACACCAAGGTGTACTTTAAATAGTCACCCATTTTAAATGGGTGTTCTGCAAACTCATGAAAGACTTGGCTGGCCACCCTAAAACATAGCCTTCTGAAACTTGTCATCTCAGTGGTCCACATGCACCCTGCAGCATAACTTTCAGTGAAGAAGGTGACAGAAAGGATAAAGATCACATTACCTTGTCTACAGTTTACTGTCCCTATGAAAATACATCTCATTCAGTAACACTTTTTTTCTTTTTCTGAAGCAGGACTGGTTGTGAAGTTAATGGCCTTTTTAACTGCACACTGCCAGACCCACCTGGAGTGCACAATGCGTTCTAAATACAAACACAGACATTTTAATCATGCTACTGGCTCATCTTTCAGGAGAAACACACAACTATCACCCCACTGGAACCAGCTTCAAATCCCCTCTCTGTACCTTTGTCTGCAGGTTCTGCATGGACTTCTCAAAGGTTTTGGGTGGTGCTCTTTGATGGTTACATAGGATAGCCACAGCCCTGTTAGCTCGGTTGTAGGATAGGATCTTAGCAGGGATGTTTTCATCAGCTAAAAAAAACAAAAAGAGGCTGTTAGGACTGAAGCTCCTTGTTTTGAGGAATCCAACTGATAATTTCAAGGAAAACTGTATTCTAACATTTCCCCAAGAAAAGAAGTATCAGAATGTTGGAAAGTATTGAACTGCCTGCAACTAGGATAAACTGAAGCACAACAATGACCTACCAACCTCATAGCGTGAACCTTTTTTGAACTTTGAGAAATCTAAGTTGCCTTTTTGTCTACACTGTCCATTTGGGACCACTAAGTGGAGCTGAAATAATCGATCCACAACCCATGTACCTGTCCAATACACCCCCCGAATATCAGAGCCTTTTGTCACTTGACAGACTGCGAGCTCCACAGGGCCTTACAAAAGAGTTCACAGCAGCTGGAGGAGCAGGGCAGCTCCCCCATCAAGCACCTGTCAAGGCCCAGGGGCCACTGCAGGTCGTGACCTGCCGGACACAAGTTAACCCAGTCCAGGTGGCTCTCAGCCCGCTGCGTGCACTGCTGGGGAAGCCCTGGGCACTTCCAGCAGGTCATCATGCTCTCCAAGTCAGAACCACCTGGGAGATCCAAACCACCACACGGAGTGCTGCTCCTGGTCAGCTCTCACCAGCTGACTTGGCTGAAAACCCTGGAGGAAGAAGGCCGAGTCGGACTTACGAGCCGTGAGCTCCTTGAGCTGCTGCTGCAGAGTGATGGAAGCGTTATAGGTACGGAACACTTTGGCTGTGAGTCCGTCCATCAGCTCCTGAAGGTGCTTGTTCAGAATGGAGGTCTAGGGTAAAAGAAGACCAAGAACCTGCTGACTCTGGGGTAGAAAACCCACAAATTAATGCTCTATTGAGCACCTTGTCTCTACCCACAGGAACCATGCTCCTGCACCAGTGCTGGAGAGGCCAAATGGTGACTCCAGACTGTGAAGTAAACCACTAGATCCTGCAGCCTTTTAAGACATTAGTGTGGAGAACCACAATCTAAGGCTTTAGAGCAAAGCAATAATTTGCAAGCCTGTACTAAACATAAAATAGTCATGCGATCACCATATTGAATACCAGTTATATGCACTTCACGGTTTATACCAATCATGTTATCTTCCTTTGGTGAAAATCAGTGACAGCATTCACTTTGGCGACAGTTTCTAGTGGCAAGTTATTTTACTGCAACATCTGTTACAATTACACACCAAGGAAAATGCTTTCAGTAGCTATATGTGCATGGGACACCCTCACACAAAGAGACTAGACCGTTTTTTACATGGATACCTCCTTACATTGAGACGGTCAAAGAGGTCATCTTCAGGTTGCTTGTTCTCCATGAAGAGCTGCAGATTCTTGAAGACCTAAAAGGGAAATAATTCAGAAATTCTGTACTGCACTCAGTAACCAAACAAAACTTACAACCACCACTGTGTAGTCAACTGTGGCTCAACAGACAAGATCAAAATTTTTCTCTCATTTAGCAAATGTCTGTAGTGAATCTACTGCATCTGTGAAGATGAGGCCAAGCTGGGGAAAAAAAAGGTACTTCTAGTAATTCTGTAGTCATGGAGACCAACCAAGGGAGCTGGTCGCAGTGAGCAATACAGCCCACAAGAGGGAGCCAGCTCCTTTCCACTGCCCTCTGGGAATTCCTAACAGGCATCTAAAAATACCCTGATTGCAACACGCGCCCGAGGACAGGCCAGTCACGGAAGTACAGCTGATGTGGTAGGCAGGCACCACCACGTACGTCAGAAGAGACTGATAACATGAAAAGGGAGCTCCCAAGGCCCTGACGTCAACCGTTTTTAAAGCTCACCTTACGAGGATATAGAAAACAATTGACAGGTTACACCTGCCATTTCCCACCCACGCATCAGGAAGTTAGAAAGTATTGAATTGCCTGCAACTCGGCTATACAACTGAAGAACACAATCAATAACTTTCCGTACTCTTACAATATGCCTCCCACCTCAAACCTGCACTTTCCAAACCCTAGGAGACAAAAACAAAGTTCCAAGTATCTTTAGTTGTGGTGCTCCTGTGTCTTGCACTCAATTTTTTTTACCTCTACTCTACTGCTATAACTGTATAATTAGTGTTAACTCAACTATTGCATTAATTCTAACATTACTATGATGTTTCCCTTGTATAAATAATACATTAGTACTAGGGCAGCCAACTGTCTACTGCAGCCATCGATGAATTCTTCACCAAATGAATGAAAAATATTTCCCTCCTGGTCTCAAGCCTGAAGATTTACACTGGCAGCGTCACGCTTCAGCAGCAGTTTAGGAGTGGAAAACAAGCCTGGACAACAAGCTCCCCCCCTCTCTTACCCTCTTCTCCACAGGAACCTTGTTGTAGTAGCGGATGGAGTCCTTTCCCAGGAAGTCAAACTCCACCATAAATTCCTGGCCATCCAGCTCGGGGTGCAGCTTGATGTGCTCCACTCTCAAGGAGCAGCAGCCCACCGTGTCCGCCGTCTCCCCCTCCTCCTTCTCGTTACCTGCTCTCAGCGCCAGCTGGGACGGAGAAAGGCGCTCGTTAAAGCCCTGCACTGCAGAGAGACTCGCAGTCCGCCTGCGTGCCAGAGACAGGCAAGAGTATTGATGGTTTGATGGGTGTTGGCCTTGGCACGTCCGCAAAAAGGAAAAAAGTCTCCGGATGTACCACCACCCAATCAGGACAGATTCCACGTAATCCAGAAAAGAACGTTTTTCCCTGACAATTGGTCTGTCATGGTATTTCAAATCCCTTTCCTTTCACACTCACCTCAGTGAGTGTCTAACTGTGGGGGACACCCTAATAACCTGAAATATTCTCCTTGGCAGGCCAAGATGTTAGTGAATTGTAAATCTTCGCTGCCAAACGGTTCCTCTATACCAGGGCATGCAATGAAAAAACAAGGCTGTATCTATCTACAAGGTGACAGCAGGATTTCTCCATATGGCTATAGAATGGAAGCTGCTGGACCTCGTAAGTCAAATCTCGAAAACCCATGATTATGACATTCAGAAGTGCTAAAGTTCCTGAAACGGGAAGAGAAGCTTCCTGTGCAAATTCCCTTTGTCTTTCGTTTGTGGGCGGCTCCAGTATAACAAGTATATAGCTAGAGCTAACCTCAGAATACAGTACAAACGCTGCCTACGTCTGGAAATCGTGTTTGGATGATAAATGTGCTCACCTTGTCTATAAAGTAGAGGGCAACGGCTCTCTGACGGATTTTCATCTCCTTGGACTTCCAATCCTCCCGGTACTGGTTCCGAATCCGGTCCACACACTTCTTTAACCTCCGCGCCGTCTCGTACTTCTGCCAGTCCTTCTCTCCCTGAGGGAGCAGAGGGGACAGGCACCTGAGCATTCCAGCGCACCAACAGGGAGCACGGCCTCGAGAGGCATGTGTCCACACGGACACAGCAGCACCCACTTGGAGGAATCAGCCGTTCCCCTATTGTCATCCGTTCGTGCGTTTCTCGGACGTAACTTTACAGCTTTTAAAAAAGCCCTACTGCACAAATTCAGATGCAAGTCCAATTTCCTAGAAAGACAAACTAGCACTAAAAATAGAACAGTTTGAATTCTGTATTGCATCAAAGCCACAAGCCACGACTTTCCAGTGTACCTTGATCCTGGAGCTGGGGTTCAGCATGATGTACTTGATGGAGCCCTGAATGTTCTCCGTCCAGGATACCAGCCACGTCACCTTGTTGTCATGACGCACCTCCTTCCACTTGGTACCGGGAGGCGGCTTGGGAACTTTGGAGTCCCTGGAGGCAAAGAGGCACGAATCAGAGGCAGCTCCGAGAGTTAACCTCGCACTGCCGCCTCATACGCAGCATGTGCCGAAATACTACACTCTAAAGTTACAATATTCTTTTAATTACAAGAACCTTTTCATTTTCTGTTTGAAAGGCTTAGGGATGCATTGGTCAGCAGAACTGACTAAAAGCAGTTGACATGGGCTTGATTACCTCCCCAGGGAAGTATGTAATCCTGCAGAATCTCCATTGTGGTTTTAGGCACAGTAAAGCCAAAGGTGTTTCTGCTGCCATGAAAAACCCAGATTGGAGTTTTGGAAACCCTTTGATCTTTAAAAACAAACAATATCTCATTATCTAAAGCACTGTCTATAGCTATAGCACCTAATCAGCAAAGCACATAAAAAAAAAATAAAATCTGGGTCTCATACACTGGGGGGTGGGGAACTGTAAATCAACTGGAAGCCAAGTTTATACTGTTCCAAGAAATCTCCGTGTATAATATTAACTATATATCATTTGACAACAGATAAATGTTTGTATGAAACACAAAATCAAGAAGACAGTTCTTTAGTTTGCCTCTAAAACCTAGCCGATTATACAGTGGGAGCAGAATCGGACTTCATACGTGGATATTCCAGGCTAGCTAACATTCCCTGGGTGCTGTACAGTCACGGCAGCTCCCCCAGCACCTGGACACATACACACACAGGTGAGCGCTCACTTGCTGCAGTTGATGATGATGTCCTCCGGCCGGATGCGCCTCTTCAGCATGCCCATCTTGGGGTGGTCCCCTCGGCCGCGGAACAGCCCCGGGGGCTCGATGCGGAAGTTGGCGATGCGCTCCTTATGGTTGTCCATCACACAGTAGCCGTACTCCTGCAGGATTCGCTCATTCTCCTCTTTGATTTGCTACAAGAGAAGTCACTTGCCATGACTTAGATGTATTTTTCGTCAGCACTTCCCCAACTATGCTCTAAAAGGTCTTGTAATGTTGTTCCAAGGTTGTTTTACACATTAGAGTACTTTTCAATAGCCCGTAAAGGCAACAGAACTATTTTTCCTAGTAAAAGCGAAAGGTTCTCCAACTTTCAAAACCAAACATCGTTACTCTTTAATTCATTGTCCCTATCAAAGCACAAGCCTTCAAAGGCACAAGAAAGCCTGTTCTGCACTTGGCAGTATGGGTACGAACACCAGCGTGCTGAAGACTACATACATCTTCTGTGTCCCGAAAACCAGCACCCACAACACTGCCAGCTGAAGGCCGCAGCGTGAAATTCTTCAGCACGTGGGAAGTGATATGATGCCACTGCAAATCAGTCCAACAGGCTGCGTTTCAATATTTCCAGATAAGGTTTGTCTACATGGAGACAAGAGGGGCTTCTCCTACCCTACAATCAGTCTTCATTCTGAGTTTCAATATTTTCAAATAACATCCCTTTAAAAGGCACATCTGTTGGGATTTCAGTTAAAGTTGCCCCCCCCACCCCATTTGATAAAAAAACGTTCCGTTTAACCAGCTTAAGCGTAGCAGCACGTTCCTTTGGATTCCAACTCCCTGATGTACCGAAGCTCACCTGGAAAAACCCACCTACATAGCCCGTCACCACACTGAACACTCGTACATGTGGAGCGAGGTGTGCACACTGGGTAGCTTACACACCTGCTTCTCTTCTTTAGTCATCTGTTTCTTGGCCTCTGACTGAGCCTTGAAGTACTCGTGCATCTCTGTGAAATTGCACTTATTCAGGTCAGTGATAATGGACTTCTCCTCAGGCGTCATTTCCTGGGGCACAGAGACAAAGATCCAATTACTCTTTCGTTTAAGCCACCGAAAATTAACCTGGCCGCTGTCAGCGATGACAACCGACGTGACCTCACATCACCACCCAACTTCACCACTTGAAAATAATGGAACACAAAAAGACTGAAAATGATGCTCAGTCATTCAGCTTTTCCCTCTTTATAATTGCCACTTACTGCAAAGGTCAATACCTGCTCAACAACTGTGATATACAAAATGAATGCATATATATATATGTAATTACAACGTATGTGAAGACGGACAGTACTGGGGAGTAATTAGTTACTAAAACACTAAGGAGCTGGAATACCGATTACATTTTAAACATTAACCTCCCCTGTGCTACACACACAGTGGCTTATCAATTTTGAGAAAGGCAAACGCATTCCTGTAAAAATACAATTTGTGCGCTTTAGGCACAAAGCAAGTGTAGAACAGCCACTTCTCATCCTTTTTACCCATTTTAAAAGACGAAACATTTTAACCTTGAAAGTTATGTTGGAAGACTTAACACACTTCCTTGAAAAACAAAAAGATTTCTGGAGAAAATTCCTCCCCGCTGGGAAGGATGCATGCAGGGAGGGAGGGTGGAACACTCCCAGTCAGAAACTTTCCCCAATCTCCATTTGCACTCCATTTCTGGGCACAAAACACCTTTCCAAAGGGCGTAAAAGGCAAAGCATTCCCTATACCTTACGCCAGTCCTTGAAGAAATTTTTCCGGAAGATATCCTTGGTAGTGTATTCATGGTCCAACATTTTGGCAAAAAAGGTGGCCACTTCCTCTGCCTGAGAACTCAGCTTCATGGTTTTCCCTGTGGAAAAGGGAACAGCTTCATCAGGGAAGTGCCAGCGGAAAACAATACTTCTCTACCCCAGAGAGTCTGCAGTTGTGGCTGCATAGACCTATTCTGTACAACGAGACGAGTATGAAATGAAATCCTTCATACTCTTTTACTAGCCTTTTCTATCAGTATGACTGGATGTGAACAAGCAATAGGAAAGCCTTTTTATGGCCAGATGAGGCCATTCAAATTTTGAAAGTAATGGCACACGGGTTCAGGCCAGAAGGACACAAAACATGTGGATTCATTCGATCTGCTGTTCCAAATAAGAGCAAACCAAAACCTCCCTTTTATTTCAAACTCCAGCTGCAAACTCTTGCTGACTCATTCTTTAGAGGCTGGCTTGCAGCTGACTTTCTGCTATGCAGAGGTGGAGTAGCCATTAAAAAAAAAAATTGAAAGTCCAATCTTACCGTCATAGTAGAATTTGACATTACCGGGAAGAGGTTCATAGGGAGGGGCAAAAACTGGACCTTTGTGTTCCAGAAATTTCCATTTCACCCCATCTGTGTATCGCTCTTCCTCCCACCTGCAGCCAGAGCAGATGAAAGGGGTTAACAGCCTGCTGTCCGGTTGTTGTTAAAAACAGACTTGTGTACTTTAATTTGCCATTTTCAGCCTTTGGCTTCTGCCAGCAGACCACATCTGTGTTTTTTTTTACTCTACTGGGGTCTGCAACACGTCTGACCCAACAAAACAACCTCTCACAAAGTCTGACAGAACAGCGCTGTTCAGGAGATGTAAACCTTTCAAAACTTTAAAATAATCTAATGCCGCAAAAAGTAAATGTTTTTAAAAGAGGGGGGGGGCATTTTTTCACATCACTTCTGAATATGAACAGATTTTTTCCTTGTAGTCACATTAACGGTCTTCTGCCAAACACTATTAACAGTAAAACTTGTGCTGCCTTCAGGACTCCAGAACTCAAAGACATTCCTAAACCTGCAAAGTCAAGCGAGGCTAAAGAAGGGATGCACAGCTGCAGTTCACTGCCGTGATGGGAACTTCTGGTGGACAATCTAAAAAAAGAAATCTAGCTCTTTGTCAGTTTATAGGATGCCCCTAAACTGGAGAACAGGCGCTGTACAAGAGTGCTTTACAAGCAAACTCCGCAAAACGAACCATTTCCACTTCTCCTCAGGCTCTTTCTTTCCTTTCTTCTTGCCGTCAGCAGCTCCTTCCTTCTTATCCTTGTCTTTTGTCTTCTTTTTGGGTTTGATATCCTAAAAATAAAAAAAACAAGCACTCGTCAGCAACTGAACAACAGGCGACACTAGATCGGAACCACCACTGCCAACTACAGTACTCCACGGTGCAGTTCTCCATCCAAACATTTAAAACGACTTACAAAAACATGAAAATTGCACACATACCTCATCTTCTTGTTTCCTCTTCTTGGCCTTCTTCTCATCTTCCGTCTTGATTTTTTTGGGCTTAAATTCAGTGCTGCAAGAAAAAACATCCAGGATATTAAGCCAGCAGGCTCTCAAACTAAAGTAAGTTTCTTTTTGAGCCCTTAATTTCACAAATTCTTAACTTCTGCTGAAAGGTTTTACTTTTAGAGGACTAGATTAATTATTAAAGAATACCTGAACTGAATAAAACGAGCTTAACATGCCAAAAAACTACCCACATAAATCCATATAAATGTTCAGATGGACCCTGGAATTTTTGTGGGTGAATAACGAGGCTTAAGGAGTTGTAAGGAATACGATTTTTAAGACACCGATAACTAACTGTATATCCGTCATTAGAAAGGTACTTATTCCTGTTAAGGATTTCCATCTGATTGCTATCATGGAAGAGCAAGGCAGCACTACACCCTAGATGGGGTCCATCTGATTGCAGGACACACATACACAAACACAGGACAATTTGAAACTCCAATTAACTGGTCTTTGGAAGGCAGGAGAAAACACAAATGACCATGGATTTGAACCCAAAGACCCAAAAGCTGTGGCACATGTGCTAACCACCATACCAATGTGCCGCCCATGGTACATATCTGGTAAAATCTTGATGCGTTTAAAAATAAAGACCGCATGATAGACTAGAACTTGAGGAAAATCATAGGCAAATGCTTCCAATCAAACTGTACCTGATAAACGTAATGCCACAGGAGGACCTTTTAAGGCAAGTGCATAATCCAGAGAGTTTTCACAGCAGCCAGGAGCAGAGTCTTACTCTAACTTTGTGCCAAGAGATACTCACTCATCGTCATCCCGTTCGCGCTTTAGTGACTTCTCGTGTTTAGGAGAGAAGCAATAGTCATCACTGTCCGGCTCTGCCTTTATGCGAGGAGGACTGAGGAAACAAGAAAGAAATAAAATCTTTACATCAACTTTGAACAGTTAAAGAAGCTGGAACTCTGCCGTTAGGCCACATGAAACATCGGCTGCGATTCCCTCTTCTTTTTTAATTTTGAGCAAAGAGAACCAAAAAAAAACTGTGCTTCACAAGATTAATACAGACTGTTCCTTAAATATTTCTGAATATCATTTCATATATCATGAATGAATATCATTCTGAATATCATTTCTGAATACTTCAGAACGAACAAGGCATTCAAAATGATATACCATTCTAATAATAATTGAGGTTCCATTGTATTACAGAAAAAGGATCTGGGGTCTTGATCGAAACAAGATCTAGTTCTCTTATGGGGACTCCAGGAACAATTCTGCCTCTTGCAGAGGATCAGAACTCCAGTGCTCTTTTGAACTTACGGCTGGCCCTCAACAGTACTCACCTAGAAAACCCATTTTCTTTTTCTTTTTTTACTTTATCTTCCTGACTGGGGGACTTGACCTGTATGGGGAGGAAACAAATTAGTCACTGCCAAAGGATCAATTTTTTCTCAAAGACATTAAAGACTTAGTCTTAACTCCTAACAGAAATGAAACCTAGGTCCATGTTATGAGGATAGGTCAAGAAGTGGCTAATCTCATCACAAAAATGGTTTATGGAAATTCCCTGCACAAATCTACCATGAACAAAAAAAACATCCCAATTCCTCCTTTAGCTTAAGAACTACAGCTATATTGAGGATGTGCTCCTAAAAATCCAGATCTCACTAATAGTGAGCAAAGGTCTGTCACCAAATTCCTGGTGAAATAAGGGAGAATTTAATCACTGAAATCCCGTAAAATGAACGGCAATGGAGGCCCCTAATACTGCGCAGTAGCAGTCGGCTGACATCAACTGCATACTTGATGGCGATTCAAGGTCAGAATGCCATGTTAACGTCTATCATGGATGATGTGATGGCAAGGGATGAGATCTTAATGGCAGATCAACTCAAGGTAGGTGACAGCACAGTGTGGAAGTGTTCCAACAAGCACTGAGCTATGTCCAAGTTCTCTGCAGAATGGAATGTCGGCTCTAATTCTGTACCAATGGAAGTAATCAAGGCATCATCCCTGTAAATCATCAGTGAGGATCTGGCCTACTTTCAGGCCACTTTAGTTACAAGCATTTTAATACGAGTCCACCACCAGAACTCGGAAAGCAAAGAGTCCATCAAGTCCCCATAGCCCAACATCTGTAAATGCTTTCTACTAATCAACTATCAAATCATAGCATCCGTTTCCCAAGAAAAAGAGGGAGCCATGAGGACTCGCTGCTGTGCCACACAGAAGTACTGCTCCAGGAGTATTATGCCTAACACTGTCAGTTTTAACTTCACAGTAACAACTAGGACTACAGCTGAACTCACAGCACAAGAGATCGGCCCGGGCCAAGCGTAACTGCTGTCTGCTTTAAAATCTGAAGAACGGACAATGACAAAGGCCCAAAGCCATCACCTGAGCTTTTGTCAGAAAGACAACCTGAAGAGTTCTTTTCAACCAGCACAAAGAGACAACAAAACAAGCACAGTGCACAGCAGTCAATGGGAACTATCCTGAATGCAACAAAAACTTACAGACCAACCTCAATCATTCCAGAACAATTCAGAATAGTGTAGAAAATAAGCTTTATTTCCATTAAACTTTTATCCACTATAACTTCACTGTCCTGATTTTATGGCATTAAATCTGTAGTTGATGTTGTGGCCCAGCTGAAAGACCACAGGAGGAGATTTTGCAGTGACCAGGCTTAGCACTTCTATCTTGAAATGAGTTATCGCAGAGCTGATGCAGTAACAGCTCCTCTGAAGGGTACCACAGCAGAGTACTGTTTCTGGAGAGCAACCCAGGTGGAACCCCATCCACAAGAATTACCTTGACACTAACCTTGAATTCCTTTCGTTTCTCTTTGTCCTTGTGCTTGTGTTTCTCTGAGCTACCGTCTTTGTGCTTGAGTTTGTCCTTATCTTTGTGTTTCTTTTCTGAGAAGTCCTTATGTTCACTGCAAGAGAGGATCATTTAAAAAGAAGGAAGTAACATTGTTAAAACACAAGACAAAATGTGAATTTAGAAGGCACTCTTCCAGACACATCAGGAGAGCACACTAAGAGGAGAAGTACTGTGACCAATTCATTCTACGTTCTTTGGTGCTGCCATTTTATATGGCAAAGTTAAATCTTTTAAGACTTACAAAAAGTATCACTTTTAATAGATAATGAAGTCAAGGCTAGCTACCCCAATTTCTAATATTTCCCATATCCAGTTTCCTAACCACAGTGAATTGCTTGGGCAAGGACTAAAGACAAAAATGTATAAATTGCACACAGATGTAAAAACAAAAGTCAATCTGGCAAAGCTTTGTGAAAAGCAATTCCATTAATGATCAATACACTCTTCTAAATGGCCTCTCCATTTTCTCAGATACAGACTCCAACTTCAGACTTGCAAATGGTAGGATTTTATAAAGAGGCGCTGCGATACACTACCAAGAGACCGTCTGGTTTAAAAACGTTTTGTTAGTTATTCGTAATTTTAGCTGGAGCAAGAAGGTCTGACCGAACACCACTTTTCAATGGCAGTCAGATAATAGACAAACTTCCCGGGTGACAGGGAAACTTTGTTTACAAAGTCAGAGAGAGGAGGAAGGCATTGTGGAGAGAACAAAGCTAGGCCCAGTCAGCGCTGAGGCCCCAGACAGCCACTCAAACTGTCCCACCCTGCCCCCACCCTGAGTGGGAATGGCTGTTCCACAGTAATGAGGGTTTGAACTGAAGCTTGAGAACAGCCCCTGACAACTTTGGAGGCGATAAAACGTAATTGACCAAAACGTCAATTCAGCATCTTTTATAATCTCTACAGGTATTTTGAGTCTGTCGTGGCTTTCAAAACTCGTGGGGCGGATGTTCTGCAGGATATTGTTCAAGACTTCAACAGTGGGGTGAAAGGCAAACCAGTTAGTGGCAGTTATTGTTAACTAAAGCAGTCCAGACAAGCCCACCTGAAACAGGGGCAGGTGTGATTACCAATGACACACTAAAGTGTTTATATTTGCGCTGGACTTTTACGGTTCATGTAGATCAGTTAGTTCGGCCTCCACTGGGTGGGGTCTCACAGGAAGCCCAGGACCTGCGTCCCGGTCAGTCAGTAGTCTGATACTGGGTGAGCACAGCAGTCTGAAGTGAAGAACACTGCGACCTCACATACATCCACAGGCCTAGTGGCGGCCACTACAGAACAGCAGGGATGGGGGGGTGGTCAAAGAAAAACACATTTGTGTGCAAGAAATAAAAACAGCTGAAAGGGAAGCCTGAAGCTTAAACAGTCTCTAAAAAAAAAATAGAGTCAAGAGACAGGCTGGGATAAACTTTGCTTTCTACAAAAGAAATTTCAACTTCATTTTTATGTCATTGACTGCGGTACTACTTTCCTAATACCCTTTTCATTTGAAAAACGATCTTTCGAAGTATTTGCTCCATTTAGCTCCAAACAGCGCCCCGCCCCACACATATAGGCATGCAGCAAGTCCTACAATACTTATGCCTTGCTGTTATTTTTCATTTCAGTAGCAAAATGAATATGAATATTAGATTCCACAATTTTTCCCCCCATAAAAAAATGGAACAGCCAGCTCATGTCTTAATGGGTAGAAATTGCTGTATCGCTTGTCCTCTCAAAAATCAAGACTTTCATTGTCCAGAAAACATTTACTACAGTAAATACAGACTGTGTAGTTTTCCATTGGTTTTAACGTCTTAAAGCCAGCTTTTCCATACCACTGTGAGAGTCGCCATCAGTATCTTATAACACTCCGTGTGGTATGTTACATTAGACTGGACAAATGATTAATTTAAGCCACATGGGCTGTATATGCCCTTAAACATCTAGCATCTGAGGGCATCAATAAAGCATAAAAGACTGCAACTCGCCAACAGTGGGCTATGCAGGACTCCCTTGTATAACCAGCCAAACAAAACAAGCCTGAGCAAGCTGTTAGAAATGACCACCTTCTCCGGCTTTCTTCTGCCCCGCCAGAGCAGGCAGTCATTCAGGACGTACAAGATAAGGCCCCAGTGAAACCTCACTGACTCAAGGCAGAATCATGAAGCTCATGTGCAGAATGAGCAACAAGGAATTTAATCACAAGCCTATGAATCTGCCTCCCCTAATCCAAGAAAAAGGGGTAAATGAAAGGGGAACCAGACCCCAGCTTTACATGTGCAGGTTCACTCATATACACATGTAAAAGATGCATGTATTCCCAGTATCCATACACTAAGCATCAAAAGAAACTACAGGAAGTTACCAGGTAAACAGGTTTTATTTTGTACCAGAGGCACTGACATTCTGTGGACCAGATGACAAACAGAATTTGCTATCCACAGGGTATCTGCTGTGAAAGTCACAGGGTTAGTGATAGTGGCCGCATGCGTTTCTAGTATTGCAAGCTTACACCTGTGATGTGCTGTGGGATTGTCCCAGTCCAGGCTGCACAAGAGGACAAACAAGTCAGCTGATTTGTCTCCGAGCTGCAAATGCAACACATATAGACCCTGCCCATCCTACAACTATTAAATGGGGCCCAATCTGGCGAAACTGGCATCTACATTCTCATTCTGCAAGAAAGGGGTTCTTAGAGAAAGGACAGCAAATGAAATCCCATGACTTTACCCATGTAATGCTGTGCAACAAGGACATTGTGACCCAGATTATAGCTCATCACTGACAGGCCGTTTAAGTTTCAGGTGTGAATGAGACATATTGGTTATTTTCAGTTTCGGTGACCTTCAACAGGTCAAATCAAATCACTGACTGCTGCATAACATGGTCACTCACAAAAATTAGTGACACCAAAAAAAATCCAAATCCAAAATCTATTTTCTTTCAAAGTCATGCATGCATAAAGTGACAGGTTTCTTATGATACTCATCAAACATACTGACTAACGGCACCAATGGTTTTCCAGAAAAAAGGAGCTGGTTCCATCAGGGGGATAAACAAGATCGTGCACCCCCCGTGACAGTGGTGGCAACAGGAGCTAGGGGCCCTGCTTCTCACACAGACCAACACAGCGACTCCGGTACCTGTTACTATGCTTGGATTTCTCCCGTTCCTTGTCCTTCTTGTGGTCTTTGTGTTTGTGTTCTTTGTCCTTATGCTTGTCTCTGTGTCTATGGGAATCTGCAAAAGACACAGAAAAAGCAGTACACATGAATATACAGACAGCATTCTGCACTACACTTAACTACACTCAGCCAGAGCATCACCAGCCCTCAAAGAAGAAGTCACCCCTAGTTAAAAAACACTCAAGCGATAAGACAATAGCTGTTAAAATGCAAACAATAAAACTGGGAATTGAGTACTGTACTTTATGACATGGAGCTCAATGTGCAAGACAATCGTAAGATTTAAAAACTTATTTTATGTGCAGACAATGGCACCTGCTATAGTTGCTATTACTATAGCAACCAACGCCCATGCACAGCCAGTTCCAGCTCTCGGGGCTGCTAAAGCACTGTGCAATTAGTCACAAATCACTCGGGCAGCAGGAAGTCCATCGGAGAGCAGTGCAGGGAACAGCTCCAACCCAACACGATCGGGTTCGAGAGTCATTTTCTCAATGACGGAGAGGGAGGTGAAAGCTCATGAAGTCCGTCAATTGGAACTTTCGGTTCTTCCAGAAAGACTTCTTTCGAAATCCTCAGCTTACAGAACGTGCGTGAGAAAGCATCACGCAGAAGGCCATTAAAACCTTCCAGCGATCCCGCAAAACGCTTAGGATGGATTTGCCTCGTTCCGGTATCTAAAAGCCGGCCCCTGGTGTGATCCCAAGGCAGCGGAAGAGAGGTGAACTCACCAGCAAGTCACGCCCTGGGCCCGAGAAGCCTCCCTTCTGCATTTATGAGTGCAGTCGTTTTGGATTCAGATCACCAAAACAAATCCTGCCTCCACACGCGAGAACAAAATCCAGGACTTCAGAGCCCCAATACAAAAACCCCCTTCCACACTCGGCGATCACACTTATACTAGGTCAGCACTGCAGTGCTGTAAATACTGAACAGCTCACACTCATGTCGCGCAGTGTTCAACCACCATACTGGGACTCTTTCAGTTTGTTCAGAAACCTGTACAGACAATCGCTTCGCAAAGCCCTGCCTCTGGGTCACCTAAACAACAAAGTACAAATCCGGAGGTGATGATGGGGAAAGGAATATTTTTTATGCCTGCGATACAATAAGAGAAGTAGACATCTTTTGGTCATATTATTACCACTGATCGGGGCAGTCACTAGCTGTGCACAAAATACCCGACAACAATGAGAGAGCAATTTACTTCTATTCCCATGGAAAAACACATTTTTACAAAAATTCCAATACTCCATCCACCCACCTGAGGAAAATGTTCTAAAAACCCTGACTCTCGTGCATGGGTGGCGAATTTAATTCCCTAATTAAGACCGAACTTCCGTGGAAGTGTCAGGATTCAAGAGCACAGCCAGAATGCGCCACCCCGTCTCTGATAGGAATCAGGAGGAGGGAAAATTTCCCTGGAATGCTGACTTTTGTGTTTTCCAACACACTGGAGCAGGCTGGAGTGACTCAGCGTTGCGTCCTTATCAGGAATCCCAACTCCCACACAGGCTGGCCAGCTCCTTGAAGAGGAGGCGGATGGCAAAGAGGAAGAGCCGAGACAGACACTGCTCCCCCACCGGCTCGCTTCGTCATCGACAGGAGCCGGGAGACTCGTCAGAGACATTCCCAAATACGGCAACCTCGTTCAAGTTACAGGAAAAAGTAATTTCATTCTTGATGAAAACGTGAACCTGAAATCATGGCAATTCAGTGGACATTTTTAAAATGTTTATTCCACAGACAAAAGTGAACACTTATCTCCCTTGTGTAGTTTACCAGATGCCAACTATAGTTTAGGCAGGATTTAAAAGACCTGTTCTGACTACACCTGGGTGCAGTAATACACGTAGCCTTCAAACTGGGGCCATTTTGGTTTGTTCTTCGGTTATCCCTCCAAGAACAAGATTTTCTGACCATTTCTGCTATAGGTTCTTGCCTGCAGGCATCCGAAATACACAGAGTAACACCGTCCTGTTGACTGCCCAGGGTGGCTGGAAAGCATCTGTTCCAACACATGATTTGGGCAAAATCACACAAGAGGAAGACACTACATCGTAAAACGTGCAAAAGATGGGATAGTGATGCCACTGATCACTAATTAATCTTCAAGTGAAAGAAGTGGATAAGCAGTGTATGTATAAATTTCCTTTCAGACACACGGGTCTGGAATGAAGGAAAACTGGAAAAGGGTTATGTAAAATTAGAAGAGGGTGTATGAGCATGTGAGGACAATTCATTTCCAGAAAAACTGTCAGTTTAATGCAAAAGAAAAACGAAAAAATTTAAAAGCATTCTACACCATACACGCACAAGAAAGCCTGCAAACATTTGGTCTTTTGTAGCAGTCACCCAGACCTGGGTGTGACTAAGCACTTACTAATGAAGACTTGAAGGGAGTTTTTAAGAAAGTCCAAACTGGGATCCTATGTCTGTGTCACCAATGCGTTTTCCTAGGTACATCCTAACCATTCTGCTTAGAACGTACTATTTATAATCTCCCTCCCCTTCTTTTTAGACAGAAGAATTTCTTTAGCCAGTATTAGATAATCCAGAGTCTCGCAATCATTGCAGGCGCTGTACTTTGAACTCTAAAGCTACAATATCCTTTTAATGGTACGGTGACCACCAAAATTAAACAATATTCTAAATATAACTCAAATAAAACAAATCCTCTTGTTCCCACTAACAGGATCTACATTAACCCCCTTAAATTCTGTTCCACCCTCACTGTAGGAAATACAGGCAGCTCTTCTAAAGGCCACCACGCCATAATCCCCCGCATAATTCGCTTGATTCAATTCTCATTTCAAATCCTGGGGAAGTCAGGAAACAAGCAGAACTGCTGTGTATTTCACAGAAATCCAAGAGTGCCTTCATCTGGAAATTCTGTGCAATGTGTAGCTTCAGAGGGCGCAATTAAACAAAGGGCAGTCTGGTTGCCTTTTTGCTTCGGTCTAGTACAGTAGTTCTGCACATTGAGCCCCAGATACACGCTGCGACAGCTCCTACTACTATAACTGAGAGCTCTGGGACATGTCCCGTCCTAAAGAGGCAAAATACTGCAACTTCATGAGTGCCTTTCAATTAACAGCTGTTTAAAAACTGTAAATGTATATAGGCCTGCTTGACAAATTAATCAAAAATGGTAGGATAACTGGCTTCTGGGAAAACTGGTCCTGGCGTGAGTGTGCCGATATACGAGTGCCCTGCAATGGACTGGTATCCTGTCCAGACTGTACCCCGCCCTGGGACAGACTCTGGCTCCAACGATTATGCATTAGAGTAGGCGTTAAGAAAACGGATGGATGTAGTCAGACTAAGCACTTCCAAGCTAATAGGAAAAGGACCCAACAGCCTTCATAGCCCAGGGTCAGGTGAACATTTGACAGATGAACTGAGTCCCCCCCCCCCCATCTTCTTAGGGACACACCTGAGCCATGTGGTTTCCGAATCGGCCTCCCAGGAGACCCCGAGTGTTTTTTTCTCCATTCGCCAGAACAAGCCGCGTTAATTACCACTCTGTCGGGCACAGCCTGCCCAGCACTTCCGAAGACGGGGCGAGCCAGCGTGCGGCCGTCAGATTGCTTCCTCCCGCCGGTGGGTAAGGGGGGAAAGGAGCAGAGGGAACGGGAGAGCCACCCCTGCCTCGTGTCTGTGTGTCAGAGTGCGCAGACGGTTCCTGCTACAAGACAAGCCCCACTGTCAGCCACTTAACAATATCATTAGACAGCCTGCCTCTCGAGGCCAAGCCTTCAGCAAACACTGTACGACAATGTACATCACACAGGGAAGAACTCCGCACACACGCTCGACAACACAGCCATCCCTAACGAAGGAGATGCATAATGTATGCCAGGCAGAAACAAAGCATTCTGCCTTCCCTTTATGCGTTTTAATACAAAAAAAACTACAAAAATCAAGTCTGACTAAACCACCAAGAAATTCCTCTTTATGAAGGACAGGCTATCATCCTACCACGTGGCATTTTTTAAATTGAAAGGGACATTTCAAACTACGTGCTCAGTTATCAAAACAATCCACAGAATACGACAAAAACTACTTACACATCTGACTTACAAAACGTAAAAATCGGAAACAATCTGTTCAAGGACGTGCACACACCTTTCTCCAATACAAGGGGCAAGGCGTGCAAATCTAGTGTGCACTGCTGCTGCAGAAAGGCACACTGTACAGTTCATTCACCTGCGGAAACAACATTCAGCCACAAAAAGGCCACTCTGAACCCCAAAAGGACAAAGTGCTTTGAAGTCACATTGAATGGGGAAGGGCATTTTACTTGGGAAAGTCACCTTTTACACAAAGAGTTGTGGGAGTCTGGAACAAGCTAAACAGCCACACTGTTGATGCCCTGACTTCCTTTAAGGAACAGCTGGATGAGAGAGCCTTGGATATATTAGCTACTAGCAACTAAACAAGCTAGGTACATCACAAACAAGAAGAGGCTGTTTCACATCTTTCACTCTTAATGGACAGTGGAGACACCTATTCAACTGCATAAATTTACAACAAAGTGTCCAATGAATGGAAAAATAAAATGTCCTTGGATAATAGCCTTGTTTGATAATGTGTGCCTTCGAAAATCTACTTGAAGACTTCTAATTTTGTTTTGATTCAGAAATACATTGGAAAACTATTGTAAATACTGTATGAAGTACTGAAAGATAAAAATATTACACTTCAATTTGCTAATGTATTTTGGATCTTTGCAAAAAATGTTAACAATGGTCAATGTAATCAGGAACCGTGAACTGAGAAAATCACAAAAGCTCGGATTTTGTAATTGTGTTCAGTGAAACAGTTTTCATTTAAATCAAAGACAACCCTATATATAGCCATGCCACTTCTTAATTGCACAACGTTTAACAATTTCTATTTCTATTGCAATAACACAAGGATGTTTACACACTAAAATACAGTTTCCCCATGTATCACTGCTAGAGTTTCACTTCCCAGCCAGTGAGCAGCAAATTACTCTTAGGATCATTACCAGGGACATCCGAGTAACAAAACATTCTGCTTCCTTATCAAGGAACAGCAAACAAATAACTGTTCAGCCTGAAGGTTTCTGCTAAACACTCAAGGGAGGCAGAGCTTTATTTAAACAAATGTGTCCAGTATCATAATTATTCCTGAAAACAGCACCCTCTTGTGCTAAAGCATGATTACTTTTTACATTTGATAAATAGGGGAAAAAAAGGGGTTGATGTTGTTAATGATAATACAACAGTGCAGACAACACTGGTCCTGTTCATTCAGCTTAATAAATATTTATTGAACTTGGTATATTTTTCAGTTTGACGCCATGTCAAACTGTACAACAAGGAATCAATGTAGCAGCAACTAACAGGGAACATTGCGAGTGAATGCACTTAGCCCAGTCTGGAGGTGGAAGACTGCCTGTGACTGTAGCCTACTTGAAAAGGGGTACTAAACAATACTATACAAACAGAATAGTTACAAATGAGGCGGCCATTCTGCCCATCAATTTAAATCGAAAACTCAAATTATTTATTTGAAATCAGTAACGGTGTGTATCCAACCTTATTTTGGTAAAAAATAATTTTAAAACGTTCTGACACACAGGAGACACAGCCCACCCTGTCCAATTCTGCACATGCTACTGCAGACATGCTCTCAAGCTCTGAATCAATTAGTGCAACACTACTGAACAGACTGGACCCAGAACAACTCTCCTATCAGACGTTCAACAGGACAAAAAACATGAAGGACACATAGTATACACACCAAGAACCAGATAACTAGTGATTTAAGCTGTATTGCTTTGGTGTTATGGTATATATTTGTAATACAGCAATAACTTCTTTCATTTTTGATGAAAAGCAGGTTGTAGAGGCATGGGATGACATTTCTATAAGCGAATCAAGAAATATGAAGAAGAGTTGTAGGAGATAACAACCATCCATTTTCTAACTACTTCATCCGATACAGGGTCATGGGGAGAGATGGAGCCTAGCCCAGCAAGCAACAAGCACAAGGCAGGATATAAAAATATAAATATAGAACAGCATTTACCAGCTCTAGTTCATCAAAACCTGAAAACACAGGATTTTTTAAAACTCACACTTAATAAAGTACTTCTACCCCACGTTTTTACAGAAATATCCTGAAATGAATTTTCAGCAGGTTCACAGAAAGGGCTGCTATCCAGCTCACAAAGTGCCATTTAAATAAGAAACCTTATTTAAAATGTATAAAGATACTTGGCTGAAATACACTGTAAAGTCAATACATAGCAGAAAGAAACGACCCACTGCAGTAATTCCTCGATTTAAAAGATTCACCTGCAATGATGCAATGGTAGCCACAGCTCACAGCATTCAGAAGGAGAGGAAGATCGAAGGGGAGATACAGCAGATAAGACAACTGAACCCTTGAAATGAAATCTCTTTAAGAGGTATATCTGAAGAATTCATATTTTGTAATGTCAAGATGTTCACCAGATCTCTTGCTTCAGCAGCTATTATGACCACATCTGTAACAGGCTAATAGCCATTTTTGGCTGAATTTACACTTGTTAGTCATTTGCAGGTACCTTTGTAAAAGCTGGAAAAATTAATTTACATGTATACTTTAAAATCAGAAACTATTTATACACACACAAAACCTATACAGGAATGGCAAACTGAAAATTAAGTTTGCCGTTGGTGCCACAAAAAGGAGTTTACCAATGAAATGTAAAAAGTAACAGTTCCAACTAACAGCTATGAGAGATTTAAAAGACCTACTTTGTAAAAGTTTCTACGCTCTAGATTAAATAAACACATGCACTGTACCAAAAGGACATTCAGCTTTCTTCTAGAAGAGTAACTTTTTAGAATGTATTGAGGGGCGCCCAAAATTAATTCCAGCTTTAACATTCTCAGACCTCTGCAGAAATAACTCCCAGTAAACTCACTTAGCGGGTGATAAAAGGATCTTTTTATGAGTCTACTTTTAAACATCTGAAAACATCAGGCAGTTGTTTCAGCCAAGTCTCCAGCCCTCACCAAAGAGACCCCTTCATCACCGAGCCCAGCCTTGGGATTTTCCTTCTTGTCGTGGGCTAGTTCTTGCTCTGAAGTGTTGCTACAGCACTTATTCGCCTTCTGGTCTTCTCAGAAATTCCCAGTCCTCCCACCCAATCCCAGGGTATCCCTGCAGTCTGCATTTGAAATACACCACTGTATCAATCCACAAAGTCTTCTGGAAACCTACATATGATGTACTGCCATGTTTGTTTGTTTCTCCACAGCAAAGTGAGAAGAACATTTCAGAAACAAAACGTGCCTTACAGCTTGTTCACAGGTCTGTGGAAATAGCCTACCTATCCTAGGGATATTCAAATTTCAAATGCTTCAATGTTAACCCAAGCCTTCGCGGAACAAAAAATTCTTTAAACTGACATTTTCCTTATTGTTTTTACCCCTTCCACAAATATTGGAACCCATCATTTAGCAGAATACTACCATTTCCAACTCTGTTACATTCACCTTTCAGTGATATTATGCACTCTGAGGTGACAGGCCTAGGTCTGTAAGTAAAGGACAGCCTATCGGATATACCGATTACTCAAATACAATAACCACATTCAATCACTTATCCACCGCCACCATCAAAGGTTCTGTACAAACGTAACTGTTGCAAAAGAAGCCTTGGAAGACTCATTTACTTGCAAAAAGCATTCCATGAATGAAAAAATGCACATTATGAAACAAAATCAAAGAAAGGTCACCTTCCCATCCAGCCTGATAATGCAATGTAGGAATATACAGACTATGCTTTCACATACAAAGTGACAACTCTGAAATTAATTTGTACATTGCAGCTCTCTCAAGAACAGAGTTTTAAGTGGTAACTAAACTGGTGAGCAAAGAAATGCCAAGACTGAGGACCCATTAACAATGTACGTTCCACACAGGAAAGTGGAATAGCATTGAGGTGACCATATCTTCCCCAACAGACTAAACAAGCTTTAAATACATCCCGAAAACTGAAATTAACTTGCGAAATGAGTGTTAAACCCTTCCCAAACTGACCACAGAACTCTCTTATTGCTTATGATATATGTCATCTTTTTAACATGACACCGCAAAACTTATTTTATCCCCAAATACTCCTAATTAAATCCGATAAGGGATTTATTCTAATTGACACTTCCCTTAAGTTCCAAAAAGACTCCCCCTAATCAATAAGCAATACTGATTAGTTCAAGGATCAGAGCAAGTGAACGCTGAAGCCTGGAGGCCTGCTAAGGTCATGGTCAAGCATTAACAGAAGAGCAAACATTCATATATGGATAACTGCAGAGCAATAAAACTGAATTAAAAAGCTGCCACTAATAAACCACCTTGCAATTTCTAACATGCTTCCTGTATTTGATTGCCTTTATTGCCAGCTATGTACCACCAGCAATTAATTAAGATAAGGTCTGCAACTGAGCTTTAGTTTCTTTCAATAACGTAACTTGTACTTCTATTAAACACCTTCATGTCAAAGACGACCTGGGTGATAAGGGCATGACGGATGACCAGTGAAAGTCAGGGATCTCCAAGCCAACTCATTTCACGTGTGACCCCATTTAGACTGCTTAATCTTAAGGTGGCTTTTCACCCAGACCTGATTTCATGCAAAATATAACCAACCCCCGGGAAAAACAGGAGCACGATCGCTGGGCACCAGTCTCTTAGTTCTACAGTCCCCCTTCTCGAGGCTTTGACAGTGGAATGCACATACTGTATGAGCTTCCAATGCGAGCTGCTCCGAGAACAAGGTTTTGAGTTACTAGGATCACACATGAGGCTCAGCATGTGCCTGCCTTCAATCTCACACACTAGAGCCCAGGGAAACTTTAAAACGGCCCAGTGCAAGCTCTGGTTTGAATACTGCTGCACCTCTGGTCTGCAGATATCTGTGCGAGACAGGAAAGAACGCAGTCACTGCCCTACCTCTATTAACACTGCACGCGTATACTTCAGGATAGGAGAATGATTGCAGCGTGGAAAAAAAAAAAAGAAAAAAGAGCCACCTCCAAACAATCACAACATGCTTTCTCAACAGCGGCACTGCATTCACACACACACACAACCACAAATCCAAGGCCCACCAGCAATTTCTCCTTCACATTCACAAGTGTGGAGTTAATTTCATTTTATGAATAAGAAGGGGGATTTTTTTTGTATATAGCGTAGAGAATTGTAACACTTCTCAATCATTCAGGGCCTCGGAGGTGGTGGGGAGTAAACCTCTTTAGGTTTAGCTGCCTATGCTAACACTGCTACTCCCCACGCAACACATTCGCAACTCCAGAGATACGATGCCCGTGTTCTTGTTGAAGTAGTGTTTTACTAAAGCCTCCATCTGTCTTGTCACTCAACTTTGGAACAGTCTTCCATAGAGGGGGGAGAAAGAAAATCCGAAGTCGCCTTTTGTCGACTTTAAGAACATTGTGCGTTATTAATTGCGAGCGATTTTTCAGCAAATCAATTTTTAACATACACTGTAAACAGAACCCTGTGGCAACTCAAGTGCAACATAAAGACAAGATTATTCTCTAACCAGTGTGCCGTCGGCCACATTTCAAAATGTTTAAAATGGAAAGACGGCCTCTCCAAGGAAAACATCACCTGAAAGAGAAGTACTTCTCAAACAAGCAAGACTATATACTGAACTGAACTGAAGTTTCATCCTCGGTCCCAAACTGTCGCTGAAGTGAGGGTTGAAATGAATAAACGATACCTGCTTTCCATACAATAATACACTCCCTTTAACCCCCGACACAAAAACATTTCTTAAATGCGACTTGTGGAGAAAGTGCTGCTCATCACCGACGACAAACTAGTCTCATAGAATGTAAGCACGTAGGTTAAGTAAGCTGAAAGAAAGACAACTAAAAAGATTAAAATCAAATGGATTTGTTTAAGCAAAAAAAATTAAACAGTACAACAGAATCTTCCATTTACATTTTGAAATTCAGCTACTCTTTATTAGCCCTAACTTTCATTAAAGGGTAATTAAAATTACACTGAACAGTTTTATCATTTCTGGAAAACCGGGGATCTCCAGCCTGTTCAAAAGTTTAAGAAAAAGGAGTGCAGAAGACAACGGATGTTTTCTTTTTACATAGGTGCCAGGTACACACACACATTTTGTGAAATCCAACACACTTCGATTTAAAAACTAAAAAGTTGTCTCTGACAGCATAGGTCACCTCTATGGGGAGGTTGAATGAAGTCTGGAGGTGGAAGACATTGGAAAAATATTTTAATAAAACACAATAATTCAATTTATATCTTGGCCTCCTGGTCAATCCTGAAGTTCAAAAGCATATTTCACCAAATGAGGTAAAGCATAAATCTGGTTTTGCGCAAATCCTTACCACCTTCAAAACCCCAGCATCCTTTTGGTTAAAATGACACAATGGGTAACACTGTTAAATTCACAAAACTCTGCTGTATTCTTAGAAACCCAATTCAAGGCAGTATTCTTCACAATGCAGCCAAAATAAAGTTCACTGTACTATTTTTTCCGGTCACCTATTTTCATAATAAGTTTGAAAGTTTATAATTCAACAGCTAATGGTGGTATTTAAAAATTACGAGGGTTCAATTAAGGAAAACATCCTTTATTAATGATAGTAAAATATAACTGTGCACTTTAACCTACCCCTTCTGGCATTAACGTTTGAACCAAAAAAAAAAAATTGCCAAGGGTCTGTCTAAAAAAAATATTTTAAACATTATGCCCCAAACCGGTGTGATATTCTAATAACGGTGGACAATTTAAAGATCTCATTCTGAAAAAAAATAAAAACTGGAAATAAATGTAATTAAATACCCCTCATACTGCACTGTGATAAAGAAAAAGGAAAAAAAAGACGCGTTCATTCTTACAAACCGTTCCTAAGAAGATCCCCATACCTCCATATCACGGCGATCTGCACTTTGTGTTCTCGGCACTGAGAGACTAAGCACAGAAAAAGAAAATGGCGCAGAGACTAAGTCCTCAACCCCCAAACCCCAACTTTCGGCACCAAAATACGCCCTTATAAGCCCCTTCCAGAAGCAATCGGGGGACATTTTGGGAAAAACAATATCCATCCCTATCAGAATCCGGGTTCATCTGGAAAAACGGAGCATTTTAAGTGTGGTTTATAAGCCCTCCATTTGAACAATAGGAGCTTGAGAGTAAAGGAGAAGGGACTTAGTCTCTGGGACGCCATTTCTGTCCTTAAAAAACTAACTACAGAATACAGGCTCATCACTAACGGGAGTAAAATCTAGAAAATGAGCAACTATAATTACATAACATTTGGTAGGGACACAATACTTACCATTAACCCGAGATCCCGTGTCGATCTGAAAAAAAAATATTTATAGATGTCAAGCTATTATTAAAAATATATGTACAGTAAGTTTCAACTAAGGTTATGCGAAAATGGCTTTTCATAGATTGTTCTAGCACAAAAATGGCTTTAAACTTCTTATAAAGTTATTAGTTAACCACCAACAGCTCCTAAAACCAACGTACTCTCTGATCGCGGACACGAAGCAATTTTGTTCAATTTTCTACCATAAATTTTCACTATATTACAGCTTAAGGTTACGATTTAAACATAATATAAATATCTGTCAAAGCCGAGGTCTACTGATCATGACACAACATATTTCACGTAACGTTACCTGGGAGTCGTTGTGAACTTGATCCCCACTCATTTCCTGGTTCCTTATTTTAAAATTAAAGTATGAAATGTCTTGAGAGCAATTGCCGGCGAGGAGCAGTAAGCAGAATGGAGAAAGAAACAGTTGTGTAACAGACTAAGTCCCACTTTTTATTAACTGCGCATGCTCAGCTCGTTTAAATGGGTAAAAAAAAATTGCGTCGCGGCCTACTGGCTCCTCCCCATTTTGCGTGCACACACCAGCACTGCTAGTGCGAGCGTGGGGAGCCGCTAGCCATGTGGCGACGAGGATCTCCGCGGCCGGTGTGTGAATGTGCCGTACCCCTGCGCCAGCTCCAAGAAATACACACACGTGGACGCACCTAGGAAACGACTCGTGGGGGTTTCAGCAACGCTGTAACCCTCACGTCACAGAAGCGAGCGCACGGCAGGAGCTGCGCTTCATGTTGGTAGATATTTACCGAGTTTCGCTATTAAAAACTGGAGTTGTTAAGACTGACCAGTTGTTGTTGTTTTTTTTTTCACGTGTCACTGTGTTGATTGAAATATCCTTTTCGTTGCAGTTGCCAGACTGATTTTCTTTAGACAATAGTACAAATAACCTACTTTGGATTATTTTCTAACAAAGACATGTTAGAGAGACATGTACATTAGTCATAGCACGCTTGTTTTTACAGAGTTTGAAGGGTTATACTCTGCCAGGCTACACCCCTACTCTTTTCGGGAAACTACCTGGGATTTTTAATGACCACAGAGAGTCAGGACCACGGGGTTTTTACGTCTCATCCGAAGGACGATGCCTTTTTGCAGTAGTTTCCCCATCACTATGCTTGGCATTGTGTCCCTAATTGTGAAGAGTATTTGTATCTGGTTGAATCGATTTGGTGGAGCAATAATGTTCTGGTGTGATTTCAAGGTAGGTTTCCAGTAGCTCTGATTCTTTTCTGTTTCCTTGTTTCTAGTTCTCATCATGGGTGCATAATCAAAGCTGCATGAGCCAAATACAGGCTCTGTGTACTCTTCTTAAGATGTAAAATCACATACTTGAGAGATAATCAAAGGCTCTGTTCTTTTGCCCCTGAATAAAGTGAGGATGCAAGAGCTTCTGAAATTAAAACCAGATACATGCTGAACAGAAGCCACAGTGTTACATCATAGCTTCCTTTCTGCTGTTGCAAGTCACCTGGGCTGTAATGATTGAGGTCATGTTTTTCAGAATTTCTCAAAAACACAGTTCCTTTTTTAAACCTGAAATTCCACTGACACAACAACATTGCCTTCCTCTCTTTAATTGTTGTCAAAACACAGTTGCACATTAGAGATTCACTGCTATCACAACAATAGGCCTTGGTTTTACTATGACAAACACAGGTGACATTAGCAGCAAGAAAAAGCCAGTATACACGATTTACAAGATCCAGTAGTTTCAAGACAGAACACCAGGCCACTTTTGAGAGGAAAAGATCAAGGAAATCATGAATGTTGCACATTCCATGTCAGATTTTACAGGTTAACCTGTCAAGTACAGACAAAACTTTATAAATATAGCGTATAATTAAAGGTGTTTATTTTATCTACACTTTGAATAACAACTTGTGGTAAGCCTCGTGTTGCCCTGTGTAAAATGAGAAGTTCAAGTGAAGTCATTCATGGTTTATTCTGGGATGATCTATAATTGTGAATTTTATGTACTCTCGTGACTCCTTTAACAGTCAACTGGACAAGTAAAAGATCACAGCTTGAAAATTAACACCCTGACATCTGGAAAAATACATTTAATAACAACATTCAATTTTTTTCTTTTATTCCATCCATTATTTAAATACTACAATACAGGGTAGAGGAGGAGCCAGACCATATCCCAGCAAGCTTTCTTCTTTTCTTTCTAATATTTAATATATTAATTTTCATGTACACATGCAAACACTTTGCCTGCAGATCTAAGTGGCGATCTTTGTGAATTCATAAACCGGTTTGGTTGAAATGGTTCAGATAATCATCAGGGCTCCCTTCTTCACTCTGATCTACTTGCACAATGGCATTCCAAAGCAGTGGATCAGATAGAAAAAAACAGAGAAAGCGACAAAGTGATGAACTCTTATCAAACAGCTCTTCGCCCATCCTTCCATCCTTTCATTTTCAAGATGGGACAAACCTTGGACAGTTCGGTAGTCCATCACAGGACAAACACAGACAGGAACACACACTCACACCCGGGCCAGTTTTCCCAGAAGTCCGTTAACCTGTCAGTATGTCTTCATACTCCGGGTGGAAACAGGAGCATCTGGAGGAAACCCAGATCAACGCGAGGAGAACACACAATCTTCATACAGATAGCAACCCAGTGGCTCTGTGCTGCAAGGCAGAATGCTAACCAATGCGCCTTCATGCTCCCCTTTATAATTAAGCAAGTGAATTAATTTATCTCAGAACGTAAGCAATGCAAGATATCTGATTGACAGTGAGACTAAGATAAATGATGTCCAAAGAGAAGCTGGAAACTCTTAAAAGTTCTTAAAAAACAGAATACACCATCAGTCAGTGGCACACCCAGGAATAATGGAATAATCTCAGCACCAATTGAGCATATACCAGCAAACAGCTTGCATTCTCAAACGCAAAGCACAAACTGGTCCTGGGAGTGAGGAGTTCTCCCCAGTAGATGTAATCATCTATTATAATTCACAGTAAACAAATGTTCTGATAGGTTTATCCTTATTTTGTGATGCGAAAGATGATCATCTACAATGGAATTGATTTTCATTGGTATTTTTTTAAACATTTGGAGTTTATTAGTGTCATTAGGCAGAAAACACACACAAATCTAAAAAGCCCACCTTACAATACCTTGTGGGTTCAAATCCCATATGCGACACGGTGATATTCACAAATATTCTCTCCGAAACCTGTCTATAGTGTTCATAAGCAAAATTGAAGTATAAGAATATAAGAGTTTAAAAATTCATCAAAGCATTAACAAAAAATGCAATTTGTTTTCCAACAAAGATACTTTCATACACTATTCTAATAACTAAATTAACATTTTGAGAGATTTGCAACTGCAGCTTTCGGTTTGATACCTCTAGATTTTAACCTTCTATTACAGTTTATATAGCCAAGGAACGTTATGTGTGTGTGCAGTCATATGTACAGTGTTAGATATATACACAAGAGCTCAGAGTGCTTCTTCCACTGCATAGTTGCTTTGCAGTGAAAAAAGGCAACTGCTGGAGGTGAAAAGCACACAGTGAGAGGTGCAGTGTATTGAAGAGCTCGTTTTAAGCTGTTCCTTTCAGTCCAGTTTGGTCCAAAGGAGGAAGCCCTAAGGCGTCAGCTCTTTGACATTCTACTGGTGCAGCAGGAACGGCTCGGGAACCAACCAACAAGGGCATTAAGCTTGCGTGAAGTGGTAGCAGATGAGTGTGTATGCGAAAAAGGCCTATACTAAAAATTACAAGGTGAGTAATTCCCAGATGCACTTTTTGATGTCCTCTTGGAGACATGCAATGCAGGCATACACATTTGCAAACTGTCACATGTGCAGATTGACAGCATGCATTTATCTACAGTTAACAAAGCTTTTCATTGATTTATTAGATGTAACAAATGCCCTTTTACCCAAAGAAGTGGTATCCAAGATGTTCTACAGAATTGTCTTAAGATAAATGGGTGTTAACATTCATGTCTGCCTGTGTATGTATTTAAAAACCCTTTATGGCCTGAAAGGACTTTAAAACATCACTAAAAGACTCTGAATCTGGGCTTCTGGCGTGGCAGCACTGCAGAGTCATGTCAAAAGACATTAGCCTGCAGAATCCAGGTGGACACTGGCCAGAGTTCATCTTCAGATGTGAATTGTGTACCAGTAAAATAAATGAATCTCAACCACATTAAAGGGGCACACTCCGCAAAGTTTTTCTTTGCATGAATGAAAAAGCATTGCTTTTTTAATTTCACCACACGTCTGTTTTTTCATTGAACGCTTTGGTTATTGTTTTCAGCTGAATCATTAGTCAGTGACATGTCTCACTCTTCCTTGAAAAATGTATAAAACGGATCATTTTATGCCTATAATAAAACACTACATGCACACCTTAAATAAATCCATCATCTAATAACCAAACAACATCAGGACATTACGCATTGCTGCACACATGGCTTAGGGACCTCTAACTCCTGTTGCCTGTAAATAGTACTCTATTATATTTTTGACTTTTTTTAAATCTCTAATTATAATTAATCTCTAATTATTTTGCAAAGAGCAATTCTTACTTTAAGCACAAAAACAAAAATTCAGGCCATGAAAGATTAAGAGATCACAATATAAGATCGGTTACGAACCCTTTGCAGTTACCCCTGTCCATTTCCAAGAGGGCAATTTGCCTGCTGAGTGTAAGTACTGAAGGGACCCCAGACAGCTAGTTAAGGTCACCCACCCATAGCCCAGTGGCAAGAAAATGCAAGCCATATTGTCCGACAAAGTGCAGTAGTTGCTACCGGTGATTAAATAAGCAACAGAAAACAGCAATAGTGGACAATAGAACACCACTATTCCAGCTAAGAGAGTTCCAATAGTTTTCAGGGCTTTCTTCTTCACAGGGTGCGTTTTCTCCAGACCTGGGCCTGACGTCTTCAAGGCTCTCACCATGAAGAGGTTACAGAAAACCATGAGCATGAACATAGGAGGGATGGAGAAAGCTACGTACTCTAAGGCATATCTGTAGACGGTGAGGCACATGAAGAGGCACAGGCCCAGACAGCCCACCGTCACCACAGCACAGCCCACCAGCCTGGCTCTGCTGTCTTTGAGCAGCATATAGGTGAGAGGGTGCAACACAGCCAGGCAGCGATCGATGCAGATGCAAGAAAAGAGCAGCGGTCTCACAAACAGGTTCAGCCCAGAAAAGAAATATGTGGTGTAGATTATGTAGAGGTCATTAAACCAGTAAGTCAATAAGTCTACAAACAGACTCAAACAAAACAATGTGTCGTTCACAACAAGGAGGAAGACGAGTATTTCAGAAGGGGAGAACCTGCTTGTTCTTAGAAGCCAAAGGACAGTGATATTGGCTGGGGGACCCAGGAGTATCGTAATAACGTCAAAAGTCAACCAAAAATAGGTTCCAATAGGATTATGGTCACAATTCCTGAAGAATATCATGCATGTTTGGTTGCTAGAAAGAGACTTGAGAGTGGAGTTTGTGAAGAGGTAATCCATCACCATTCAGAGGGTTGACACACCAGCCTAGAAGGAAGCAAAAAAGTATTTTAAAAGTAACCCCGGATAAACAATATTTAATAGAACTGCGGGTCTAAAATATGATTTTGTTGTTTGTCTATGATTCTGCAGAATGTCAAATGGGTGACAATAACCTTGATGGAAAAACAAACCTGATGAAAGGCTACAGCCAGGAGTGAAAGATGTCATTGCCATTAATATAATAATCGAATAATATTTAAAAACTTGACCTCCTACAAAAAAAGTCCTATGGAACTAACAGCGCTAAAGCAAAACAGTGCATCGAATGATGCAATGCAGAGCTGATCAAAACAGTAGGAGTTCAAACTAATACAGTCACGAAGTGACTTAAGTCAAGTGGTCAGTTCAGAGAAACTTTCAAAACAGGCTCTGAAAGCTTTAAAATGTAAAAGGCTGAATTTGATTTCATTTGAACGAAACTGCTGTGAACCTCCATCACACCACGGTCTGAAGTGAAAAGTAAAATCAAAGAATAAAATGTAGCAGCAAAGACTAAAACATCACTCATGCTGACAGTCGACTGAAATGTCGGGTTTGCATAGTTTTAGTTTAAGAATAGCCTTTTATATAGAGTTTGTGCAGCTTGATTCAGGATTCTACTCAATTACAACGTGCAAGGAAATATTTACCTTACAACCTTTTCTTTATGCAGTTGTAAGGTCCTGAGATGTCGGAGGAGACCTCTATTTGCAAGAGCAGGTTGCAGAGAAGAAGCTTCAGGTGGAGCCCAGCAGTATTAGTGCAGTGACCCAAGTTTTGATTGCCAATCACCCCAGACTGTGCTGACCTGCACCCAGCTGTACTGCAAGACACTTAATCAACATCTATTTTATTATCATCTTGTCGTGACTAATGCAAGCCTATTGAAAAAAAACCCACAAGAAAAGTTTTCCACTGTCATGGACATCACACCAATGTTTGTATAACAAACTGGAATAAATAACACAGCCTCAAAACAGAAGAGATGCCCTATTTGAATGTCCTCCCAGTTTAGTCTTTTGTCATCAGCTTTGTAAACAGTGAAATATAAGAACTCATCAAACTCCTGAAGTGGAATTTGTTTAAGGTGAAATGTGCAACCATAGGAGACTCTGGTCAGATTTGCATACCTCATCTGTATTTCAAAGAGAAATAAAATGTGCTGCCATGTAAAAAAAATCAGTATTTCAGAAGATATTCATGAACAATTTATAATTCATAGAACAATAGCACATAAAACTTGCGGTGTGGTGGCTCTGTGGCTAAGGATCTGCGCCTGTGGCTGGAAGGTTGCTAGCTCTTATCCCGTGGCCAGCAGAGGAATCCTACTCCGTTGGTCCCTTAACCCCAACTAGATAGATAGATAATACTTTATTAATCCTGTAGGGAAATTGTATATAGCTAATAAAGTGAACTACTCCAGGGGTGCCGTATAAATGGCTGACCCTGCACTCTGACCCCAAGCTTCTCTCCCTGTCTGTCTCTCATGGAGAGTAGTATGCGAAAAGACAAATTCCTAATACAAGAAATTGTATATAGCTAATAAAGTGAATTGATCTAAAACATTACTGTGAAGAACCTCTAGAAGCTTTTCCAATTCAGCTGTTGTACAGAAGGGGGCGTTATTTTCTCCCTTGATACCACTGTTCTGGCTGAGAAACCCGTTTTCAAGACAGTGTGGAAGGACCATCCAGGATTAAATCAAACCAAAACTTAAATATTTATAGTCAATATTAACAGTTAAATATTAGTTAATAGTCTGTAATGTATCTGTGTTAGATTAATTTCAGAAATAATGGTGGGCTATTCTGCTTTGCACAAGTAGTTTAGTAACAAAAGTAACTATATAATAAGGCTTAGGCTTGCTTTAGCAAAAAGGGGCACACACACCCACCACTCATACTGATCAATGTAGACCACATTTTAGATATTTCTGCACTGAAACGCTAAAATCATTTAAAAATACCAGAAAAAAACTCCATGTTGATTATTGCACTTGCTAGGCATTCAGTGAAACAGCTGGTTTAATCCATTACTTCGATGGTACACTTTAGGGTGATGTCAAGAGTGACCAGATATCAGGAGATTGTTTTTATAGCCCAATAGGTACTGTAACAGGACGGGAGCTAGAATTGCTATTTTTCTTTCAGTGGTTACCCAGCTATATATTACAGTATAAGATAGAATGCAGAAATTGTGAGATATCGCTCTCAGAGAGTGATTCCATCAGATGCAAGTGTACCTTAAAAGTAGTGCTTTGATTTAAGCACACAAGGTGAACGTTTGTAATATCCCGTTGTTGCAATTAGAAAATAAATGTCCTGAAACTCTTAGCCCCAGAAATGGGAGGTATGTTGTTCTGAGCAGGTGGATATAGCTGAATGAAACCCTTGTCACAGGCAGACTAGATTGGCCGAATGGCCTCCTCTTGTTTGTAACGGTCTTGTGCTGCACTTGACAGCATGATGAGCTAATGCAGTGTACAGGACACTGTTTCGCATACAGGCTGAGAAAAGACACCACCTTGCCTGGAACCTTTCTTGAAGAGACTGGGGGGTAAAAGGTAAAAGCTGCACATTTGGAATTCACACAGAAACTGGAAGGCGGCAATGCTAGAAAAAACAAAACCAAGCACCGAATTAGTTTTACCAGACTCATCTGAACTGTTCCCCATTTCAGTCTCCTCAGGATAAACATTTTCAACACGTGCCATTAAAAACAATAGACTTACCTAATAGCTCTGACTTAGAAGATACAATAGTAAAATCTCAGATAAGGAATTGTGTTAATATGCAGTGATAAGATGTTTTGCAAAGGTCAGCTCTCAGCTGCTCGTTCGGAGAAAATTCTGTCAAAGACTGCACTGCAGCTTGAAGGAAAAGCTCTGGGAGTACTAGCAGAATGAGATCTTCATTACACCGGAGTTCTCAAAGCTCTGCCCAGAAGCAGAGTCTCAGTGGTAAATGCCTTGAATTACAGTATATAATGCCCAGCAAAGACTGACATGCACATGGATAAGAAGGCACCACTCACAGTGAATAAAAGAGTAAATACATTAACAGCAATCAATCAGTGTCATAGATAAAATGGCAAAAGAGCAGAAAAATCACATTTATTTCAGACACAATCATTTTAAAAACATTTAAAAAGCCTTATAAAACACTAAAGCTTGCGGGATGGGATGTTATGAACAAAACAACATGGGGAAAAAAAAAATCAGAGCATGGAAAAATTAGTGCTTTTAAAAAAAAGTGTTGTGTGACTAGTGAGGAGTGCGTTGCACATATCAAAGAGGAAACGGAACAGTTCTACTTAGTGTGTGAAGCTGGTGGAGTTCAATTAGAAAGTGCTGAAGGTGGTGTAAGAGACAAGCCTTAGCAAAAAAAGCTTTGGGTGGGGAGAGGGGGGACAAGCTTTAACTGCATCTCCGAGAAGAATCAGATTTCTCTTGGCACTGGAGAAGCACGTAGACTGAGCACAGCATCACAGGCTTCAACGAGGAAGTTCTTGCACCTCACACAGATGTCTTTACTGTACCAGTCCTTCATTGCCAGTCTGTGCTGTGGGGCTGTTTTAATCACCCTTGATTCCAGGACCAGAGGAACTCTTTAAAAAAAAAAAGAAAAAAAAGAGCTTAAATTCCTCTTGGCAGGTCTTAAATCAGAATAAAAAGAGTGGCGGATGAAAGCTATCAAAATATTGCAAAAGTAGAACTACTGGAATTGTTAGAGTGGCCAGCTTTATTACCTGGTGCTATCCCAAGACCACCGCTCCTGCCAAAATGCGTTTTCAATGTCCTGGCCCATCAGCAGTGCTTCCTTAGTCACAACGATCTTCTTGAAGAAGCTCACTGGGAGATTCATGCACCACTTGTTGGGCAGCAGCATCTGAAAACAGACAACATCATCATAAAGCCCTTATTCTCACGTTGCGTTTCAGGGTGAACAGAGTGGAATAACAGAATCCCTGAGATTTGGAAAATCTTTTGCAAAGCAGTTAGCCATTAACAGCTTATTATCCCCAGAAGTGTGAGTTTTTAAGCTGGGGGGGGTTAGGTTGCATTACAAAAAAACACCTTACCTCAATACAACACTCTGGGCACACAACCCTGGAAAAACAAAACCGTTTGGCATCAGTATATACTACACAGCATGCACAGGGAATACAGACCCACTAATCTACCTTCTCAATACATTTTGCCAGAAAGGGCTTTTAAATGTTATATGGATCTCTTCTCAAGTAACTAAAACATGTACAATTCTATGGTAGTTTTAGAGTATCCCAATACCCACTGGAGGGCCCCTAGTTTGCACAATTGTGACAGCAAGATAAATATTTAAAAGAATATAGCAGAAAACCCCATGCAGACTTCTGGAGTAAAATTCCAGAGTTCCTATTACCCTAACGTGAAACTGGTAGTGTTCACATTATAACAGCTTACCTGTTGCAAAAGTAGCAAGAATTATGCCAGGTAAAATATAGGCTCCTCTTCTGGCAACATGCACAGACCTGAAAAGGACACCAGGTTAATGGCATTAATCCAAATAAGAGAAAACTTTAAAAGAAGCAAAACCCTGGTTGATTTTCACCTAAAGAATTTCTAGAATGAGAGTATATACCACTTTCATTAAATAACTCACCCTCAAGTTAGTGTAGCTGCTGTAGGAGAGGTTCTGCAACCTCCCCATCTCTGCCTGACGCACCCTGATCACGTCTGCAATTGTAAGAGGCAAGCAGACCTGCAGCATGAAACAGATATGGGGTCACGATGGCAGAGACGGACAGAAATCAAATATCTGAAACGCAAACTGCAAAGGAAACAAGTTTCTGTATGTTCGACATGTCATGCCAGATATTCAAATCTCCTTTTCCTTTCCTGTGCACTACCACCTTTTGGCACACACTCCTTATCTACACTTAACTACTAACGATCCTGCTGAACTTCCCAGGAATTTCTAGTCCTTCTTTATTAATCATGGTTCCCAGGTTTTTTTTTTAAATTGATCGCAAAAAAGTAAATGGAAACCCTACCTTTTTCTCGAGTTCGAAGCTGTCAAATGACTTGGACCTTTTCCTGTGTCCAGATGGGTTGCTCAGCAGATCTATCGGTGATGATGACAGCAAAGGGAAGAACTTCAGATCTCGATCTATGGGAAAATGTAATCACCTGGGAATTGCTTAGTTGAGACCCTATGCATACACTTGCCAAAAGAAAGATGAACAGACATCTATGCTTGCAAGCAAGCCGAGTTTACCCTTGACCAGATCCAAACGTTTGTTGGGGATGGGGGGGGGGGGGGGGGGGGGAACACAATTATAGTCCACAAATGTTCCACACTATATCTAGCCGTTACCTGGTTTGCTGCTTGCGTTCTCACACAGCTTCTCATCACTGTTCTCCGAATACCTGCTGTCTTCCTGTCAGACAAAAGACTAGGTCAAGTCAGGAGTTAAACCGCTAGACAGCTCCTCTCCTTCTCCTGCTGACGAGGGTTCTGCATGACCTACATAAAACAACACTGGTTGAAGACGTCAATACTCTTTAAAGGGCTACAGTGGCGAGCAGTACAGGAATGTGTAGAGGTGAATCAAGAGTTGCCAAGCAGAGGCAAAAGAAAATGTTAGAGCTGTAAGCCTTCTTCAGGTGTGTTTGGGGGATGAGGGGGAATGAGGACACAGGAAATTATATTGGGTAGTGGAGTTGAGAATGGGGTGAAAAAGAGATGGAACACTAGGAAATCAATTCTAGAGGGCAATGTGGAAAATTTCTGTTTGGAACAAGACTCCATGGCCAAACTATACTTTTATACTCTCTAGAATTTGCTTTAAAATGATTTTACCCTTTCAAATCTCTTCAACTGAAACAGCAAGTTCTCATCACCTTCATAGTTATAATTAGTTCCCCTTTACTCGAAAGATTGCTGGGTGATATTATGCAGGGAAGAGGTACAAGTTCCATACCTCAGACCCTGACTCCTTGAGATCTGGAGTGGGAATAGGCTTCAACAGGCAGAAGGAGTCATCAGAGAAAGAATCCTCATAAACAGACACTGAGATAACACAATTAGGCGGAGACGTATTGTTCTCTAGAAAAAAAAAAGATACGACAGAAAAAAGCATTAAGAGTAATGGTATAATATTTACCCAAACTCACAATCTTCATATGCAAAATACACACCAAAAACAGTTTTTGTGAATTAAACACATTTCCGTGGTCAATCTGCACATAACTAAAAGAAAAAGCAGACAAGGGACATAAGGTTGAGCAGCTGTTTACCAGTGTGATGGGAAACTGCTTTTGTTTTATGATTCATTTATGGGAAGTGATTTCTACAGTTTGATTAGTGCGTAATGTATTTTCTGCTGCAGTGCAGTGAATGTCATGAGTAGTCTATACCTGTAGATAATGTCTTCGCAATTAACTAAACCAGAGGATGGACTAACTAGTTAGCAGTGGAAGCAAATAAAATAATTATTGGCACTTGTCAGCCCCAAAGAGCTTAATCTGCTATCCAGCGAGGACAGTCTTGAGCCAGAGCAGGCATTAACTGACTGTGACTGGAACTTCCTTACCAGTGTTGCACAACTGGCACAGTGCAACTAGGGTAAGTTTGGCATCAGTCAGCCAGAGTTCTCTTGGTTTTCTGCTCAGTGGTGGCCCTTGTAAATTTTGGGGCAACTGCAGGCTTGCAGGGACATCAATGAGGAGTCCACTAATCCTCCAATGGGTACTAACTAAACTGCAAGGCTCTGTGGAGTTTTCAGCATGACAAAAGGAAAGACCATATTGGAGGAACGTCTACCAAGCCTCATTCCCTCTCTGCAGTACAGGAGTCTTTAACAGATAGGCAGTGGAAGCACGATGCCTTGACAAGCTGCCCTCCTCCTGTGGGAGGACAGCGGTCGCAGTTTGGCAGCAGATCGGATTTCTTCCATCAGCAGCTCATGGAGACTAGCTGCTTCCTTAGGACGCTTCTTTAATTTACGGTCCGATGCCTGAAGGAAATAATTAGGGGAAGATTATATTGTGTTGTTTTGGGGAAATAAATTTACAAGATATCTCCGGAAGCTTCCTGTCCATCAACTCACAGGCCTCAGTCTGGGGTTGGAACGAACAAAGTCCAGAAGAGCATCATGGGGATCCCTCTTTGGCAGATTACCCACCGTCTGAAGGAGGAAAAGGAGTGGAAAATTCCAGTCACATCAGATCTCCTAAAAACGTCTTATCATCACTATGTTGTACAGGGTTCCAATGTGCAACACATACTTTGTAAATGAAGTTTGTTTTCACAAGAAAAGAGTTCTTTTTTTGGGCTCCCAAGAACCTGCAGATTCTTATTCAGAGCACAGATTAAAATGTGGAGGACAGAAATTGCCTCTTTAAATATTTAAAGGCTCTCTCGGTCTCTCCTTAGCCAGCTATGACAATGATTCCCCGAAGAGCAGTTAAAAACTAGAAAGCCTCCTCATTGTTAAATACTTCAGTCTCTTCACTGTGGTCTTTTATGGGCCAGGGTGGGTATCTTCAACTTGCTGGACACTTGAAATGGCTGAGAAAACCCCTCTTAATGGCGTGGCCCTGTGTGTGGACACACAGTGCAAGCTCACCTTGACTTTGCGGAGAGTGTACCTCTTGGACTGAATATCACGCAGCAGCTGCTCATAAGGGGAGAGCGGGGCCTGCGCCGGCGCGGTGACGTTGTGACGCTCCGACCTGGACTTCAGCGTAACACCTGTCCTCAGCTCTTCAATCACATGTTTCCAGGTGAAAACCTGCAAGTCACACCAACACCCACCATTGCTTCCCAAAACTGGATTGAAATTCCCAGTCTAATCCGTTATATGTTAGGGAACCTCCCTCTTTCTTACCCAGTCTGTCGTAACAGGGGTTACAATGCTGACATCCGATTTATTCACCAATTTCTGCAGAGTCTGGAGAGATTCAAAGCAATGGTGAAAGCTACGTATTCAACAGTGAAAGTATCCTCCTGCTATTATTCGGTTTCTAAAAAGACAGTGGAGCCTGAGAAATAAGCACACTAGCCTATTGTTCTAATAGGATGGACACGCTAGATTTGAGCCATGTGAACAATACTAATGGACATAGAGTCATACACTCGGGAATTAATCAACGGAATCCGAAGGCTAGTATTTTGTACAAGTGTTGCACTTAATCTTCATCAAGGACCAAGTGAGAACCTCCTAGGAAAACTCAATATTTCAGTATTGAATGGGTGAATTTAACTGAAGGCCTGAAAATCTAGCCCCTGGAGATGAAGGTAAAAGCTTTAAGTACCAAAATGATGGATAACCTAACAGTCTCACCTCCTTTGCATTCTGTATTTTCTGAAGATACCGGCAAATGTCTACAGTCTCTGCAAACAGTATGGAGCAGATGGCTCTGTAATGGTGTGCGGCCATAGCTGGGCTGTACAGGCGGGCCTCACAGACCTGCAACACACGCAGGAGACCAGTCACCTCGAACCATGCTGTATATTTCAGTGTAGACTGCACTGTCCTTTCCATTTCCTGCCTGCAGCCAGTACTTCCATGCAAACTGCCCCACTGCTGAATGTCACCAACTAGGAATTCGTTGAACGAAAGGCTTGGAATGGAATGGATGAAAGGCTAACTTCCCCTGCTCTAGGAATGTCCTGATTATATTACTCAAAATCCTTTGTTTTCTTCAGCCCCTGATGTACAAGAGGAAGAAAACAGGAATGTACTGTATATTATAAATGTCCACAAACACCAATATGCATATATAATTATACTAACTTACATATGATGAATACTGTGGAGAATACAGTTAGAAAAAGTCCAAACACTGTGGTTTTCCATACAAGCAGCATCACTGGACAACCACAGAAGTACATCTTCTAGAAGTAAATTACCTAAAAACCACGACAGTATTTCTACAGTAGCATGCAGAGGTAGCCGCAGTTAAAACCCACTCCTCCTGCTGCAGCATATTTCCTACAGTGCTCAAGCACAGGTGTATACCTTCCTGGATCCAACACTGCCGAGATGGGAATGAACATTACAAATAGGAGTTGGAAGAACACCACCTGAATAACTTCAGAGAACGTGCAGACTGGCTGGAAAGGCTCCCCTGGTCTATGGTGGCTGGTGTCCAGTTTAGTCATTTGGCAGATGAGAATCTCCAGGGTCTCACTCAGGTCTCTCTCCACATTACTGCCTAAACCCCAGTCCAGGCAGGAGTAGATCATTCTTCCCAGAAAATCCACCATCTATAGAGGACAAGTGCAGAACAGCAGTTTTGGAGGTCTCAAGTGTGTTTGGAAAGAGTGGTGGGCTTAGAGTATGGGTATTACTGTAGGAGGACTGCCTCACTCTCGGGGGAAAACTAATACCACCGTCCCAAAAGCTACGCTCGCCATCCTTCACAGAATTTTTACTTCTGATAAAACTACTGCAGAGCATTACATCAAGAGAGGCATGTTGGCTCATACCAGTTGCACAGGTTTGACCAGGTTGGTGGAGTGAGTTAGTAGCCCATCAGATTTAGAGCCTACTTTCCTTAATTATGGATTCAAAATTGCATGCCCAGCAATCAGGTTAAGACAACCCTGGTCCTTTATTGTAATATTTGTGTCCAGTCTTCTTCACTTAATATCTTCCATGGTGCATCTTAGGTGAATCTAAAACCTACCAAATTATGGTACTTCTGGCCAGGGTTGCCTCTGCTTTGTCCACCCATGTTCACCCCCAAAAAAACTCATACGTGCCCCATCACCTGTGCACACAGTATGAAAGCAGTGTCACAGATACTATTAAAGTCTCTGTTTGAACTTACATCATCTTCGGTCTGCAGCTCAAAAGATCCTTCTGAAACAGAATAAAACACGAGCCAGTACATTAAAGACTCCTCGCTGCTTCTTACGGCTAATCAGAATCTGTTTGCCTTGCATTTGCGGGGAAAACTTAAAGGAAAAAAAAGAATTCGCGGATGAGTGAAGACAATTTCTAAACGATTAGACTTGGAGATAACCGTAGAAGGTTATAACCTTACACCCCTTTTTTTTTAAATTGGAACCAACGTTATTTGGTCAGTACAACATGATCTTGTTTAACACATGCCAAACAATTTTTAAAAAAATCATACTTATTCGTTCTTTTGTTTTTAGGACCACCGTCCCATCGTTCTTCAACAGCACGCTCTCCATGCCGGTGATCCAGGGTGCCTTCCACCGAGAGAGGTCTCCGCAGCCCTGCAGGCGCTGGCTCTGCACCATCAGGCTGCACAGCTGGTAGCAGAGGGCCCACGCCTGCTCCTCGCTCACGGGCTGGCCCTGCAGCTCCAGAATCTCGCTCAGAGAGATATGGTAGCTATCGGAGAGGCACTTAGAATCCCCCATGCTTCTCCTTGCCTTCGCTTGTGTTTCGAGTAACTTTTTTGTTGTTCTCTAAGAGTATTTTCCTTTATTATCGGTGTTTAGTTTAACAGCAGGTCCCCACAAAACAAATCACTCCCCAACCAAGCAAAGTTAGCACAAAGGGCATTTGTAACTAGAACCAGCGACTCAGCCTTTCCTAATTGTCTCAGTGTAATTAGGACCCCAGCGTTGCGCGGCACCGTATTTAGTTTTGGCCAATTAGCGCATCACGTTTGGTACTCACCTGTCGTAATACGGGAGGAAAATCGAGTCAGACTTTGGCATTGACAACACTTTGACAAAGCATAACAAAAATTGTGTTTGCCATTGGCCATCCTTTAAAATTTGAGGCGTCCAAAGTTCCAGCTTTTGGAACGGTTCCTGACTTTCTGTGCACCTTTTTCGTTTCCATTTTCTACCAGAGACCATAATAGAAGGATAGGTACTTTGGAATAGTTAATATTATTTGAAACTAATGTTTCAGATATTTTGCTAGAAATGTCAGAAACCACTTAATTTTCTGCATTCCTCTAAAATGCTCGGAGAACAGATGATCCCAAACACTCTGAAAGAATGCGCACGTAATTCACCCACGAGCAGAACCCGGAGCGATCATCTCCTTGACTTGCAATTAATTGCCCAATACTACGTTAGCATTAAAGAAAACTAATCTTTGATTTATTGAGTCAAAGCCAAGTGGATGTTTTATTTCCCTGATAATTTTTATGTGTACAAAAATATCACGAATTTTATTACCACGGTCAGCCCTGTGTGTTTTAATCAAACAGGAAATCGTCGAATTAAGTTTGATCACTTTTATAAAAAAAATCGTGGGCAATGTTATACTGTCAACTTTCTAAACTACAAATAACAAAATCACACTTTCCTCCTAACACATTGTCGTGAAAATGTTTTTTTTTTATTGATTACATCAGTTGTAAATCACTTCAGAACGCTAAAAAAACATTTAATACATTTGCAGTCTGTTTGGGTGAACTATGTGAGAATAGAATGTTTGTTTAATATAACATTTCTGCAAATAAATTCATACAGTACATGTAGAAAATCAAATACAAAAAAGGAGAAACTTATAATTCTGTTTTATTATCCATTCTTCCAAGATTATCACAGTATTTGGCATCTTTAGAATCATTCCTTCATGTACCTCAATATACATTTTATACAGAATACAAAAATATCCAATTCTGTTATAATAATTGATTTCAGAACAAGGTATTTTACTTAAATGAATAGCTCTAATTCTTTAAAAAAAATTTAGATTGCATTATGGAAACTCTTTAACTCTTTAATGCATCATTTGAAGAACTAAATTACTTCCTAAGAGTATATCTCATCAAACAGAGACAGCATTGCACTTCACATTGTTGCAATGTAATTAGCTTATGGTCACCTATTACACCTTGAATTTCTGATTTCTCAAGCCTTATATTAAATACTGTTTCAGCTGAAAACTCTTTATGAGATCCAAACAAAACCGTGAAACTAAAATAGTGCCTGGACTTTTAGCAAGCTTAGCATGTTACTACATGAAAGTGCATTTAAAACTGAGAACAAGAGGCAACTTTTACACAAAGAGTTGTGGGGGTCTGGAATAAGCTAGCTGATAGAAGCTGTTCCATTGATGTGTTTCAAGTGGCTGGACAAGGCCCTCATATCAAACAGCTACTAAAAAACAAACAAGACAGGTAGACTGAATAACTGCCTCTCGTCTCTAAGCTTTGTTATGCAATTTTGTTCCTATTGAAAGTCTGTCTTCTATTTTTTATACAAATGGATCCAAGTTATTATATACCATTTCTGTATAAATTTACAAATTATTTTTATCCCAGGAAAAAACTTTAAGAAATTTCATTTATTTAAAAATAAAAAAATCTGGATTTAATGTAATAGAGCTAAATTTCAATGTAGGCACCAACTGACTGTTCAAAGCACAGATGAGACAGAGGAAAAGTGTGAGATACAGTATGTGAAGCTGAGTGATAGTAGTGTTGGATAACTAATGCTGTTTGTTGCTAAGTGTCAAATAAATATATTCCTGAAGTCTAACACCATAATCACACAAATAAACAAAACTACCAGCTGAAAATGACAAACCTGGTATCTAATGGTGGACATTTGTTTGCCAAGAGTTATTAATTAATGTCTGAAAGAGAGCTCGAACCTTTGATCTAATCTTGTTTTCCATTTTTCTTCATAGTTTTTAGCAGGGATAATGTGCTGGATAGAATGATTTGATTTATCAGATATCTGTACAGTGAGAGGGCTGTACACATCTATCAGATCTCTATGCATGTTCAGCTATCTGTACAGTGAGAGGGCTGGACACTGATAGAAGCACATGTATGAGTCGCACAGCAGCCTCTTTACAAACTCATCAAGGTAACATAGGTCGAGTTTAGCCCAGTCTTCCTCAGGCTGCGAGAGAAAGTCACCCACTTGTGGACATGCCCTGATCTCTGGGATGTTGTAGCCATTTTCACCTCCTGCAAAGGGATTACAAACATTCAAAGAGACAAAGTGTCAATGTCAGCTTCTAAAATGGTTCTGTAACTTCCAATATCTGTATTATGCAACGTTGGCACCAAGGAACAATGAAATATAGAATACCTGAACCCCAGACTACATTACCCATCAACACACATGACAGAGGATGAAGTTTCAAAACCTGTGTCCATACAGACTTGTGTTCTTCCTCTTCTCCACACTGGGAATTAGTGCCTGCTGGTTTGTGTTGTCCTTTTTTCAATTTGTATATGTAGCAAATTTTACTGTCTAGTGATTTAAATCGGACAACCATAGTTCATACTGACATTATACACAAATATCTATTTTACTGAAAGGAAAGTAATTCAATCAAACATCTAACAGAACAGAAACAGTTCTTATTGAAATGACAAGATAAGACATATGTTCAGTCCAAACATATGTCAACATAGTTTAACACCCCTATTATTCGATCCAGCTCACTAGGCAACACAAACCACCGGAGTCCATAAATCTTCCAGACCAAAGGCAACACTGTAGTTAAAACCTGTTCCTTTACCAGCTTGCAACAACTAAGAACAGAAAGGCCGAAGGAGAAGTCTCACCACAGCGGTCGGCCATGCTGTCGAAGAAGAGCCAGGAGTCTCTGCCGCTCCCGTACTTTACGAAGGACACATAGTGGCTGGTGTCGATGCACAGCACAGCAAAGAGCTCCAGCTTCAGCCTCGGCACTGGGTCACCCTCCCTGAGGCAAGCCGGGTAGCAGATCCCCCGGGGCCTGTGGTCCTGCCGCAGCCGGTGAGCGTGGACCTGACACGGAGACGAGACCCCCAGCACATTTCAGCACTGCCCACATCCTAGCCCACTGCGCTCCCAGCTGCCCACCACTGGCCCCTTTGTGTAACAATAGGACGTGCTGCCACGACTGGGATGCGATGTGCAGACGCCTCAGGCAGCAGGAAATGAAGTCAGGAGCGTTTCAGAAAGCTCTTGGCCAGGGACAGGCACTGAATTCAGCGAATGGGGCCAGGAACGAAGCGATCCCAAGCTGATCAGAAATAGGAACCGAGTATAACAGTGCAGTCTCTGAAGAACAAATGAGCCCAAGCACATGACCGACGGCCACAGCTCACCTGTTTCTCACAGAGGTTGCAAAACTGCTTGATTCTCCCAGGCATGAGCTTGCGGTCCCTCAGACAATCGTAGCACTCCAGCTCTGCCAGCTTCCCACAGAGAAAGCACTCTCGTGGGTCTGGGAGGAGGCAGGACAAGAGGGATTCTTCAGTGGAACTATTTGCCTTCTGCCTTCTAGACTATTTATCTCCCTCTGTGGACTAGACCCGACCTTTTCATTAAAAATCTACTCGACCATAATGCAAAAAAAGACATACAGTCGTTTATTTAATCATTTTGTCTGATGGGTTGCTGGAGTGTGAAACTCAAGTCACCCTGGCTTCTTTCAATTGGCTCGTAACTACCAAACGGGCCAGACGGACTGAATGTCCTTAAAGCTTTTGTGCCCTCCTCAATCATCTCACAGTTCGACAATCACCACCAGATCGGTTTGGACAGCACTGAGCACAAGGCCAGAGACTCACTGCGAAGGTTGATTAAAATAAGAAACGTCATCAGCCAGGTGTTTTTAGCGTATACTTTTGTGTCTATGATTTATAAGATAAGCTGTAGAGACTTATTACAGTGTCATTGAAATACTTTATAAGCCTATGTTATAGGCTATAGAGCAGATGAGCACACTTACTGTTATGTATAAGATCTGTAATATCCAGCTCTGTTGATGGAATGATTTGAGGAAACATTTTGTACTTTTTTCCAAACCTTGGCATCTGGATAATCAAGCAGGACGGGATCTAGAGTGAACGAATCAATTAATGAATGAATTAAGTATTTGAACTTTCAGAGTTAATTAGTTTATTCTACCTCCAGCAAGGCCATTTCAACTGCATGCCTGCTGTACTAATTACATTGTAGGCTAAAGCAGTAAAGCAGCACTGCAGTAGTAGCTTTGAACATAGACACTGTAAAAGCCCACAGAAATACATAACCCAAGCATTGTTTACATTTTTTAGTCTATGATATATCCACTTTAATGAACACTTTCTGATACCTGAGACATGTTCTCTTAGATGGAGCCTACTGTGTTTTAAGTGTGAAACATGTGATTCATGTTTTTCTAATGGCCTAACTGTTTTCAACTATTTTCTGTTCAGAGGTTCTGGATCTTACGCTTTGCTTCTGAGATGCTAGATGTTGTCAGAGTGTTTCATGCAGGTTGATAAACTTGAACGGATGGCGCCCACAGAGCTTACCTCTTGAAACTTGAGATCACAGGCCAGAAAGGAGGTCTCTAGCAGCTGCTGCACAGTGGGTGTGCTCGCCACCTGTTCCTTTTCCAGGATGATCTGGAAGGTATAGGAATCCTGGGTCTTACCATTTGACCTGAAAAACACGGTGTGTTTCAAGCACATCAATGTATTATGTCCCAGTGTCATGATTTTGTCTGTTCTATATTTATGCAAATGATTCTTACAACAGTAATTAAATGACATTGACATAGTATCCTCTTAAAGACTGATCTGAATTATAAAGATCATAAAAATATATTTAAAACACAAGAACGTAGTTTTAGCCTACAAAAAATAAGTACAATTGAGCCCTCTTAGATTTTAGGGAGAAGATCCATTTTAAAGTTGACACATACACTTGAGACATGGAAGAATGAAAATGAGGAAGCACATAGACTATTGTACAGTAACATATAACCTGCACCTCGCTAGCTATCAGAGAAATAAAAGTAGTGAATATTCTATGATATTTTGCAGAGGAATCTATTGTAAAATGTAGTTTTGTTTTATACCTGATCTTCAGCAGTGGGTCTACAGACAGGACCTGATGCAGAAGAGTACTGATGAACTCCTCTGGGTCTGAGGGGAAGTGATGACAACAATGAGCACAGCCCAAGGTTTCATCCTGCGCTGAGTGCATAGACTTGCAGAATTATGAAAAATGAGTGTTTGCACAGAATTGAGAAATAATAAAACAGAAATTGGTGTAATGAGACAAGAAGACTGTGGTATTACCTTTTTCTTCACAGAGGAATGAACTGCACCCTAGCAGCTTTCTGAAGTTCATCACATTCTCAGCAGGAACAAAGCCCTGTCTGGGATTGGAATTGTGTCAGTTTCACCCAAACCAGTTTGATTTATTATGCTGTGTTTATTCTTGCGTTTAATCAAACAGCAGAAATCACGTTTTTAAAAATGTGTACTAAATTAAACAACAAATCTATGTGAAGAATATGCATCCATATCTAACTGGAATTTACTTTGAATCCAAATTGAATTATGGAATTTCAAATTAAATGGAAATGATCAGTGGAACATCCAAAAAAAATAAATGCTTTTATCCAAACTGACATACATTTATAATAATAATTGCTTACACCTATATAGTGCTTTTCTGGACACTCCACTCAAAGTGCTTTACAGGCAACTGGGACTCCCCTCCACCACCACCACCAATGAGCAGCATCCACCTAGATGATGTTTGCAGCTATTTGTACAACTGCATATTTTACTGGAACAATTCAGATGAAGTGCCTCCCTCAAGGGCAGTGTCTCATCTGGGATTTGAACCCACAGCCCTGCAGTTATAGGTGCAGAACCCTAACCACTCTTCCACACTGCTGCCTTTGTTCTATAATGACCACAGTCAGTCCCAATCTTTCAAATGCAATAATGCGTACACAGATGAAAGCTATTGTGCCCAGATGTGATTTTTTTCCCATTGTGCTCAGTAAATAAAAGTAAACTTCTCGAACAAGCCCTTTTGTTTCTAAAAAGCCTGAGAAAGGTCATCTTGTTGACTGCAGACCACTTGTGATATTTTGTATAGATTTATAGAAAAAGAAAAAAAACCAAAGGAATCATACTCATCATCATTCGCATCTACAGTATGATTCATAACCTTCTTACAAGAGTCATGAAACCAAGGACAGATATTGCACTAGGAGTTTGTTAACTGTGTATTAAATCTGCTGTCGCTATTATCAGGTTGAGTTTACCTCCTCAGCTGGTTGACGATATCCTTCCTCAGTATGTTCTGGATGTGTCCCTCAGTGCCAGCAGGATAGTGCAACACACTATCCAGAGCCATGGATGAAGTGAACACACTGAAAAGGCACAGGTAGCAAGAGACCTCCATTAGTTAAACTGATTTTCCTAAAATTCCCCCATGTTTTTGGTGAAATGCCCGTTATCGTGAGCCCTAAGCTTCACGTGTGTGTTGTTTTACCCCGCTGTTGCACAGTGACCAGTTCCTACACAAACCAGCACCAGATTGCAACCTCGGACATATTACAAAAAATCATCTGGAGCCCATTTTAGAGTATACAGGGCTAATTGAATACACGTGCATGTTTTACATGCCTCTAGAACAATCATTTAATTTGATTTGCAGTCAAAGTAGAAAAAGATGTCCATTTAAAAAAAGTATTTTCAACACTGATCACCATATGTTGCAGTATAAAACATACATAAGGGTCTGTAAAGTATGTGACGAGATTAATACAATCCCCACAAGAGAATCCTTGTGAAAGTAACTCACCTGAAAAGAGAAGCATCAAGGTAGCAGGAGTTAAAGTGTCCCTGAATGCCTCTCATCCTGCCTTCCAGCAGCGACAGCACTTCTGATTCACGTAAAGGGGGAATGTCTTCATCAGCCTCTTTACCACCTCCTGGGCACACACACAGAGAACACCTCCGTGCATCAGCACCTCAGACAGAAAGGTTCAGCAGCTGCCACCTAAGTGGCAATTTGGTCACCAGGAGAGGAAGAAGGAAACCGACAAGCAAAAAGGAGAGAGGAAGATCACGAAGACAAAGATGGGAAAAAAAGGTGGAGGTATTTTTATTGTTTTTTTTTTAACAGTGAAATTTTAGCTTTTAAAATAGTGATTTAAAAGTATTTTCTAAATCAAACAGACTAACACATATCTATCAAGTATAACGACTCAAATCTGCCCAGGTCCCCAAGTAAACGAGGAATAACAACAAGCTATCTGCTCTTTGAGATTTTGTTAGCATTGCCGCTGCACAGTGCTGGGAACCTGGGTTCAATTCCTGGGATGCTATCTGTGTGGAGTTTGCATATTCTTTCAATGTTTGCCTGGGTTTCCTCCTGGTACTCAAGTTCAAAGACTTAACCTAAGCTAATTAATTAGCTACTGGGAAAACTGGCCCAGGGTGTATCTTGTCTTGTGCTCATTGCTTGCTGGACTCCAGCTCCAGCTGCCCCACAACCCTGCAGTGAATAAACGGTTAGAAAGTGGATGGATGGCATCACCTAGATGTGGTTCATAGCGTGGCAGAGTTTCCTTGTAGGGAGGTAGGGGTAGAAACCTGCTGTCTGGAAAGCAGTTCTTCAGGATGACAAACATGGCTTTGTTCCCATTGCAGGTGAAGTACCGCTGAGCCCCAAATCTGCCGTCTGAACAGCCTTTCATTTCATAATCCTGTGGCGATGTAGAGCACATCTTTTCAGTACAGAAACACATTTACAACTCACAGAAGACAGAATAACAGAAAATACAGAGATATGTCCAAACGGTGGTTCTGTAGCTAAGGATCTGTGCCTGTGGCTGGAAGGTTGCCAGTTCAAATCCCGCGGCCAGCAGAGGAATCCTACTCCGTTGGGCCCCTGAGCAAGGCCCTTCACCCTAATTGCTCCAGGGGCGCTGTACAATAGCTGACCCTGCACTCTGACCCCAAGCTTCTCTCCCTGTCCCGTGTGTCTTTGTGTCTCATGGAGAGCAACCTGTGGTATGCGAAAAGATCTTATCTAAACATCAGACCAATTTATGTGGACTTATTTTTTTTTTTAAATAAGGTGGATGAAGTGCATATAATAATGAAAATGTAAAAACCCATCACAGTTTCATTTTGTGAGTCTGGGTAGCCCATGTGGGTTTATTAACAGATCACAGTAGCACTGAAGCCCGAAACAGCTCATTTAATGCCCAGTGCAGAGGTCCAGCCTGGACTGGTTCCGCTGTGGCACTCACCAGTTCGACCCCTGCCCAGGGCTGGTTCTTGCCTTCAGGGGTCCCGATCCATCGTACTACTCCATACACCATGGCCCCGTTTCCGGCTGGAATCTCCACCATGGAGCCCACCTCTAGCGAGGGGTGCGGTGTCAGCGCTGGGCCAGGGTCTGAGGTGATCGGGGGGCTCCTACCTGCCTGCACTCCCCTGACTTGCAACTTCAAACCCGAGTCTGACCCCGAGTAATCCTTCACGTTAGAGGCTACAGGGGACAGAAACAGCAGCACGTCTTCGATAGTCTGCGCAATTCGCAGGACAGCCCTGAAACTGTCCAACACATCATCACGTGAGTCTTCTGCTTCCGAACAGGCTGGCCCTCAGCCCATTAGCTGTCTTCCCTGATGAACCATCTCTATCTGTGAGCGTCTTTTCAGTTTTTACACTCACCCAACACAAGTGTCTGCTGGTCCAGCAAAGCTCTCGGTTACTTAACACAAAACCTCACTAGACTGAGAATTGGCTTAATTAGAATGCCCCCCTTGATTTCAACTGCTAATGTGTTGAATATTTCAAGTTACTTATAAAGGTAAACAGTTAATTAAGAGCTTGGCTAGCAAAGCCACTCCACAAACACTTGGGTCACAAGACTATGAAGGAGTATTAAAGAAATATAGTACTGTATAAGATAATGAGCCCATCCGTATTTTACATTAATTACAAATCAAGCTTTACTGGAACATTACCTCATACTAAATCTACATAGCACAAAATCAGGACAGCTGACAAAGCTACACAAAGGATTTCTATTGGCTGAAGTGACGCAATATAGAAAACCACCTTCCAGTTGGTTCTTCAAGCAGAGAAGTGCATTTCGTGGAGAATCAATTACGACATCGACAATATCTCCTGCACTGCACAAAATAGGAGAGACTTCCTTCTTGCAAGGTTGTTTTTTCTCTGGATCCTAAAACCAAATGTAAGATATAAAAAAGTTTGTATAGAGACATATCTGAGGTACCTTTTTTCTTGCTGTAACACCCTTTGAGAAGCGCTATATAAAATAAAGTCTGTTATTATTACTGAAGTGCTCTGCTGCAATCCACCCAATCGATTGTCACCAACACCCACCATAAGTTTCACCTCAAACGCTCGCATCCTGAGCTCCCCGCTGGCCTCGTGCTTCACAAGCTCCACCACGGCCTTCACCACCCCTGTCCGCTGCTCCTTCTTCTGCTGGACCACCACCACGTCGCCCTCCGCCAGCCCGCAGATGGCCCGGAACAGCTCCGCCCTCTGCAGCACCTGCAGCCTCTTCCCGGGGGCAGAGACCCGGAGCAGCAGCCGAGCCTCCAGCGCAGACAGCAGCCTCACGTTCTCCTTCTTCAGCTTCTGAGTGCCCTTTGTGTCGAAGACAGGGCCTTGCACCTCGTCCTGGGACTCACTCTCTATGCGGCCTATGCTGCCCTTGGAAAAGCTCCCTGGCTTGGGCTTCGCCTTCATGACAATGAAGTACTTCTCTTCCTCTGATCTGGAATCCATTATCGCCAACCGAGATGGCGTCTCTGCGGATGTCTGTCGTCCTGTTAAACCCATTGACAGTTCATCACATGCCTGTGCTCACACATTTTCTATAAACTGTATAACTGTGGTAAGGCAGAACTGTGGCAGGATACGTTAGAATGAACGTATATTTAGAATTAAAACATGTTTTGAGATCAGTCATGTGGCAAATTAAACGTTGGCCTCTACTGATTTACTGAACTAAATGTTCTCTCATTTGAAGCAGAACATCAAGTGGGCGCTGCCAATGCAAGATTCTTTCCAGTCCAGCTGGTTTTGAGAAGAAAGTATTTGTTGTCAAGTGCACATCAACTGAATTATTTTCTAAATATTTCACTTTCACCACCACTGAGTGGCAGAACCTGTCAGACAAATCTGCTTACTAAGCAGCTTTCATTGCATACATAAAATTCATTTCTTAACCTAAAGAGACTTTTCAAAAAGAGCTACAGTAAGTATGCATTAAAGGATCAGGGGAGATTCCTAAACCTTTCTTTTCAGGGTTTGTGCATTACCCAATGAATCAAAGCTGTGAATTCTTAACAGAAATTATAAAGCACAAAGAAATCCACATTCGACCAGTAGAAATAGGAAAACAATGTACAGTGCATTTTTACTGCATGCAGCATGATACCACCATCCCCAGTCCCTACTGATGTTTCTGTTTGTTTCTGCAGTGCTGAAAAGGAAGAAACTTGCAACTTCGAAACTTCAGACGCTCAATGTTGCAGAACAATCTTCATTTGCAAGTCTTCAAAAGCTCGAACTCCGACCCCAACTTTTAATATGATCTATATCTGCCATTCTGTTTTGTTTTATAAATTCATAATTGAACTGTAAACTGATTTAGATAAGCATCTTCACTGAAACATAAGACACCCAAAATGCAAGAACACTATTACCGAACTTACTGAGTTCCTGATGTTCTCCCCAGTTATTGTTTCATTTTGTTTCCATGTTTAGTCTGAGCAGATCAGGAAGTTATGACCGAGCTCAACTTTCACCTCACCTGATTCAGGGACCGTCTTCAAAGTGACGCCGTTGTGAAATAAGTGATCCATGAACTGAGGTTGAAGGAAAGTTAACGTTAAAAGACGTTTTTAGTATAATTTCATGTTTTATTCATGCCGTTGTTTAACAATTTGTGACAACAGTTATGAATATTAGAAGATTAATTTCTATTCTGATATCGATTTATTTTGTCCTTACTCATGGGGAAAGCACATTTGGTATCCATTTTTTTCAGCAAAAAGATGTATATTAGGTCTGATAACCACGGCGCTGTAACTCCAACGTGCGTAGTGTTTACTAGGACGTAAAAGTAATTTTGCTTAGTGCAACAAAATGAATAACAAAATAAAATTTTGACACTATGAACCGATTATACGTTGATCTTTTAAAACATTAACCATTGTATTGTACAGAACAAGTTTTCACCATTTTTCAAGATAAATAAGTTCATAAAGCAAAGATAAATCGCAAACCCTCCAAATACAATTTGATTTATCTAAATCCAGATTGCAACGGGTGGTTTGTTGTTCTGTTTTAGGAAACATTTTTCTACGGAATAAAGCTTGCTCGTATATTCAGTTGTTGTGAAGCCATTGTAGTTGCGCTGCTACAATAAGAGAAGGGTGTTTCACTTTTTCAACAATAAGAAATAATTTGGATTTGTGGTGACGATGTGGACCAGTCATTTCAAATCCTGTCACTAGAGGGAGTAATAGCTATGTATCCGCCGCTCCAGAAGACGCAAATGTTAATAATTATAGAAATAATATCAAAATTTCATATACAATCCTCATACCGGCAGTACTACTGTTTTTTTTACAATGAGATGGTCCCAAGGACTTTTTTCGTTTTACTATTTTTTGCTATCGATGTGTATTTTGGCTCCTTGAGAAAAATAATTTCACCATATTTTGACATTATTCCTTGAGCAGTTCTTTGTATTATAAATACCTTATAATGACCAACAACAAAAAAAAACTAACAAACCCAATTAGCTCCGGAGAAAATGGGTGTAATGAAAACTGTTTTTGTATTTGTCAAGGTAAAACTTAACAAATATTAATTTGAACCTCTTCGATTGCTTGTGCATTCATAATTACGTGCTTGAATGTTAACAGAGCACTAACGAAGTCCGCCTCTCCAAGAAGTTGTTGAAAGAATACAACCCAGTAATTCTTCATTGTGTGGTTTGACAAGTAATAATAGGTTTGGTGCATAGCTTATTATCCAAGTAGCCTTAAATTTGATTTACATCAGGATTACACCCACTGTCCTCGTCACTGGAAAATAATGATGGTACTGTATATTTAGCTGCTGTATATTCTCCAATGGTATCTAGACTGACTTTAATTTTGCTAGGCCTACAGGATTATCTGAAAATAAATAAGATAAGGGGAACTTTTCTTTAAGATACAGGAGTTTAAAACAGGTATTAACTATAACATATCACCCAGAAGAATAAAAACGTCACCAGAGAAGAGATAGCTAAATCACATACTATTTGTAGTTTATGAAAATATCCCCAACAGTACCCCTGTGTAAAGATGTATTCAATTCCTTGGGTTTCTCTCATCCCCCGAGAATCTCAAGGCAATTCACATGTAGGAGGGGACCCATTTCATTTACCACTGAAGTGCAGCAGCCATTACGAAAAAAACTCTGTCCTGCACAGCTTGTTGCTATATGTCTGTCAGGCTATAGCAGGTTTTGTCATTTTAATGAGTCACTAGAGGCGCGGCTGTGTTTTGAAACGAAGTAGCTTTGTGATATGTCCTGTGTAGGTGAAAACAGGATTACTAAAAGGTGTGTAAAAGACACGGCCTTTCTAGAATATTGGGAATTTGATAGGGACCTACCTCGTGTGGTTTCCACAAAACCTGTTTAGCAACATCACGCAAATAACGAACTCTTAATGCGAGCTACCTGCATCCCATAGGTATACTATTCTGGTACTGCGCGATGAAAAATTCGTTGTGACTTTTGTCTGTATAGAAGTTGTTCATCATCGTTGCCAATGCTAACATCGTTATTTATCACTGTTAGAGTTAGACTTTTCTTTGATTTATGTTCATTACTTGGATGTCGGGTTATTTTTAATGGGGGTTTAAATAGACAAATTCAGTTACGATATTAGCGTGGTTTTTGCAGGTGCCAGCATAAAGTAAAATCCTGTCTGAGCTCTCTGTCCTGTTGGAATATAAACTGAGACAGGGTCTTTTTAGCTACGGGATCCTATTCAAACACAGGTGAGGAGTACAAAGCAAAAGCTCTTGTTTAACTCGTTTTGCATTCCACGGAGTTCCTAGAGTCCTGCACCTTTAAGGCGGTGACATAGTCTCTGTGATGTCAGCTGATCCCCGGCTTTTTATTGTGAAGGCTGCAAGAAGACCCTGTATTAAAAACAAACAAACGCGAAAGAGCCGCAATCAATCCAGCAGAAAAGTGAGGAGCAAACTCCACCAGGTCTGCAACAGGATCGCCCTGACATGTGCTCGTAAGTCGTGACGGTGCCGAGCGATCTTTTGTGTCTGTAGCACGGACGGTGCGTCAGTGGCGCCCGGCTCAATGAAATGAAAGGAGTGCGAGCTCCGGGTGCCACCAGCTCGTCTCCATCCTCTGCCACATCGGATGGTGCCAGTCCTCCGTCACAAAAAAAATGCGATCTTTGACAAATTCCTCTGTGTATTAGATCGGATCGAAATCGCCATCACCCAACGCAGCAGGAGCGCGGTGATAATGCACTAGAGACCAATTGAATTATGAGCGGACACACAGGTTGAACTGGTTGCGCCATGTACAGTACATCACTTCTCCAGTGTGTACGCGTCATTTGGAAATCTATTCATTTTTAGATAGGCGTTTTGAATATTCCGATTTCTGTCCATAGTGAATTGTACGGCAGCATGCGAAACAGGGTACCGTGTCTTTACTGTCCCCCCTTTTTACCTCCCTTTTTTTCAGGATTGAAAATGGAAATCATGAACAATAATGGAAAGGATTTGGCGAATCTGTAAATATCTTTATTGATCTGATCTGGGGCTGTGATTTCAGCTCAGTGAAGGGGAGTAGGCCCGTGGAGAAGTGTAGCCCGTCCGGCAGATCTGTTTCATGTAGCTCGGTGCTGGCCGTACATCGTTGAGGAGACGCAAGATTTGCTCATGTTCACGCCTGCCGCTGACGCCGTAGCCGGGTACTCCAGCGGTAATATGGCAGAGAAGGACGTTAGTCAGGAAACGACGCTGGGCAGTGCCTACTCCCCCGTGGATTACATGAGCATCACAAGCTTCCCTCGACTGCCGGAGGACGATGCCCTTTCCGCGGAGAATAATATCAAATCCCGAAAGGAGGACGACAACTTTCTAAGTGAGCAGGACACAGGTACGTACTGTACGGACTGTGTATATTTCGCGTCATACGATCTCCCTATTAGCGTCTCCTGGCGAGCAAAAATGCATTATCATAGCGCTACGTCTCTATTACCGCAATCGTATTCGGAGGAGTTGTTAACTCAAATTTTCTTAAATATTTTTGGGGAATCATGTAGGAAAAACAATAAATCTCGTGGCTGTAGCATGCAAAGACTCTATTGTAGTTTAGAAGCATAATTTGAATTTTCCAGGGCTACAGTTCAGTTCTGTAAATAGTACATATCTCTTACGGAATTGTAACGTGCTATAGAGATACTAATGAACACCATGAAGCCATTACAAAAACGTGTTTCACATCCCGTACTGCAGTACCAGTCCGAATTATCCATTTGAAAACTGCGACTGAATATGCAATAACATAAAAAGCCTACCAAGATACTGCTGTGACAGAAATAGTCTTTGGATGTACTGTGGGTAGCCACTTTCAAAACCAGCTCAACCTGCTGTTGATAAGCACATTGTGTCTTTAAGTGGGGTTGGTGGTGATCTAGTCGTCCGTAATTGATTGTGTTTAGACCTCTTCCCATGTGAAAAGCCTGCAGATTTCTGCACTGCTCTAGGCTGAACACATATGACTGACCTGACCACCCCCCCTCCAATGACAGACCCAGATCTGTTCCTGAAGACCGCACGGCTGCAGAGGCTGCCCTCCTCTTCCTCCGAGCTGGCCAGCCAGGACCTGACTCCCCTGCGGGAGACACAGCGTGACCCCCTGGCTGGGGACTGCAACTGCAGGCAAGATGGGCTGACCATCATCATCACTGCCTGCCTGACCTTCGCCACCGGGGTGACTGTGGCTCTCATCATGCAGATCTACTTCGGAGACCCACAGGCACGTTCAGAACTGACAGGCGGTTCTCCCATTCATTAGCCCTGCCAAACTAGGGAGGCACCAGTGGAATTTCTTTACAAATGCAATGCAAATTCTTTTTCTGAATTTCTTTAATGTTGCATTCCTTATTTTCTTCT